>NC_041388.1:565330828-565331127 GCF_002162155.2 Triticum dicoccoides | reverse complement strand
TTTCAAAAATCCCACCGAGCGATGAGAAAACCTCATGCTCGGGGGCTTAGCTGCAACCCAGTGCTCACCTAAGTTTCAAAAATCCTACCGAGTGATGAGCAAACCTCACACTCGGGGGCTTAGCTGCAGTCCAGTGCTCGCCTAAGTTTCAAAAATCCTATCGAGTGATGAGCAAACCTCACACTCGGGGGCTTAGCTGCAGCCCAGTGCTCGCCTAAGTTTCAAAAATTCTACCGAGTGATGAGCAAACCTCATGCCCGGGGGCTTAGCTGCAGTCTAGTACTCGCCTAAGTTAAAAA
>NC_041388.1:565315277-565330769 GCF_002162155.2 Triticum dicoccoides | reverse complement strand
TGAGCAAACTTCACACTTGGGGGCTTAGCTGCAGTCCAGTACTCGCCTAAGTTTCAAAAAACCTACCGAGTAATGAGCAAACCTCACACTCGGGGGCTTAGCTGCAGTCTAGTACTCGCCTAAGTTGAAAAACCATCCCTATCCGCAAGGATGACGAGGTGCAGGTCGACTGCAATCCTCTCCACGGAGCTGCGCCACAAGTACAATGTGCGCTCCATCCCTATCCGCAAGGATGACGAGGTGCGGGTCGACTGCAATCCTCTCCATGGAGCTGCTCCACAAGTACAATGTGCGCTCCATCCCTATCCGCAAGGATGACGAGGTGCAGGTCGACTGCAAACCTCACCTCAGAGCTGCGCCACAAGTACAATGAGCTCTCCATCCCTATCCGCAAGGATGATGAGGCGCCGATCGACTTGGATATCTCCCTCAGAGTTGCATCTCAAAGAATATTCCGAGTGAAGAATAAGTTCCGCTCGAAGGCAAACGCAAACACATGCAGAAGATAAACCAAGATCAGATAAAACCTCAAAAATTTTAGGATGAAGATAAAAGTACTCGGACATAAGGCCCAAAGGAGTTTAACGGTTACAAAAATCACTCGGCATTCCGAGGCAAATTTAAAGGAAGTTTACGTATCAAGTCCGTTCACTCAGCAGGAGGAGGGCTTGCAGGCTCGACGAACTCATTCAAGTCGATCCCGTCCGCAATCCGAGTGGCAGCAGCAATGAAAGTCTCCATGAAGGATTTGAAGTCGTGCCTTTTTGTGTTGGCGACCTTGATCGCCGCCAGTTTCTCTTCTCGAGCTTCTTTGCATTGGACCCTAACCAGTGACAGGGCCATATCAGCGCTGCATCAGGCAGAGGACTTCTTCCATTCCTGCAATCGACCGGGGACCTCATTGAGTCGAGTCATCAGAGACTCGAGATCATTCTAAAGAGTTGCCCTTGGCCAAAGCAATGAGTCGATGCGTGAAACTGCCACCTTCAGACGGGCAAGATAACTTGTAACACTGGCGATGCGGGATTCTAGTCGAAGCACATTCATGGCAGCCTCGTCGCCGACTGGAGAAAGGATAGGGTCCAAGCCCATCTCGATCCGTCCAGTCTCCTCTTCAAAGTTTTGGCAGAATTCTGTAGAGTCAAAGAGTTAATGAGTCGACTGGTCAGGACTAACTTGCAAACAGTAAAACAATCGGGTAAAAAGGGGGTACCTTCGAGCATAAGAAAGAGTTTCTTGGCGAGAGCTTTCAGATAAGCCTCCAAATCGTTCCTCCTACGAGTTATGCTTTCCAGCTGGTCATTCAGAGTTCATGTCGATCCAGCCAAGCCAGTGCCATCATTAGAAAGTCCGGCCATTTTAAGAGCCACTTTATCTTTTTTCAGACGAGTCGCCTCTCGATTGGATTCAGTGAGAGATGACTTCAACTTGTTGATTTCCTCCTCTAGCGCTCCGACCGAAGCCAGTTTCTGGTCAGGAAGGGCAGTCTTCTCCTGAGCCTCCTTTTGCGCAGCTGCAAGGTCCAAGTCCTTCTTCTCCAGGGCTAGCCTCATTTTCTCTGTAAAATACACATTTAGATCAACCAGAAGAACGAAGAGATAACTTGAAGGATGGTAAAGATAAGCAGTCGACATGTCGTTACCTTCCGTACCAGCGACTTCATCTTGAGCCTTCTTTAAGTTCTGCTGAGCCAACTCTAGATCAAGGTTGAGTTGCCTCTTCTTTTCCTCAAATTCGGCGAACTTGGAGATAAGCGTACAAGATTTCTATAGTGAGTAAAAGACATATCAATCGACAAGATCAAAGATTATTTACCAACCGACTGCCAGCAGTCGACTGCAGTCTTGGGGACTACACCCAGTGGGTGCACTTAGCGTGCTCCCACTGGTTTGGATTCCACTCGGCTGGTCGCCCAGACCGAGTACAAAAAAGAAAGAAAGAAGTACTCAGACCCCAACCGACTGCCAGCAGTCGACTGCGGTCTCGGGGACTACACCTAGTGGGTGCACTTAGCATGCTCCCACTGGTTCGAATTCCACTCGGTCGGTCCTCCCAGGCCGAGTAAAAAAAGAAGGGAGAGAAAGAAGTGCTCAGACCCCAACCGACTGCCAGCAGTCGACTGCGGTCTCAGGGACTACACCCAGTGGGTGCAATTGGCGTGCCCCCACTGGTTCAGATTCCACTCAGCTGGTCCGCCCAGACCGAGTAAAAAAAGATGACAAAGCACCCAGTGGGTGTACAATCTCGAAGTGCAAGACAATGAAAGATTGCATGAAGGAAAATATTCGGGTAGCATATCCTAAAAGAACAAGTTTAGTCGGGAGTCAACTTACCTGGACATTGGCTCGAAGAGCCGTGCTGGCGTCATAAGCAGCCCGACTGCTTTCGTGCACCGCCTTCACCCGCTCCATCATTATGCCAGCCTGACGAATGGCCTCCACATCGGCGTCCGACTGGCTTTCTGGAACATGATGAGTGGCAAAGAAGGGGACGGACGGTCTAGACGCAGCAACTTGGAGATCCGAGGCATGAAGTTGGGTGGTTGAAACAAGCTCTGGTGCAGTCGATGATGCGGGGGGCGCACTCGACACTGGGTTAGCAAAGGTTACAGAAACCTTACTTGCATCATCGAGCTGTTGAACTACCCACTCCACCGCCGGCTCCAACTGGGATGTCTTGCTAGCTATTGCCTTCTTCTTCCTGGGCCTCGGCGGCACGTCCTCGTCATCATCCGGAAGCTCAATGACATTGGGAGGGGCTGCAAAGAAATCAACCGACCCTAGATGAGTCACCGGAATTTAACCGACCATACAATCGAGAACAAGATCACGAGAATTGTACCCGGGTTTGAGGTGACTGCATCTTCCATGTCCTCGTCTTCATACTGGCGGGTGGAAGTCCCAGAGGTGGCAGCTTTGTAAATTTCAATATTCAGTCGGTCACGTTTGTTACACCAAGTCAACCAAAGAATCAGGTCAGATTATTACCCAGAGATAGTAGGAATGACCATTTTGATCTTGGGCAAAGCCTTTGGAGGTTTGGATGATGCAGCCTTCGGTGGTTTCGGAGCTGGAGGAGGTGCAACTTTAGATTGCTTCGATGTCTTCTCGGTCGGCACTGGAGAGGACGTCCGAGGACGCTTTGAAGACTGCCCAGTCGATGCGGCCACCATGGGGTGGAGGCTTTCCGGGTTGTGAGTGTGCTTGGACCTTTTTTCTCTACGAGGAGGCAAGTAGACCTCTTCTTTGTCACTCGGGTCGCCGCTCTCCTCACCATCCTCCTCGTCCGAGTGCCACTCGCCGCTATCGCCTCCACTCGCCTCCTCCTCCGAGTCCTGCTCCTGCTCTCCGTTGGGCATTGAATACATCTCAGTAAGAGCCTGAAAGATAACAAGCAAAGCAAAAAAACGGCCAGTCGTCAACAGGCGGTTACATGATTAATCAAAAAAGTACTTAGCAATCCAGAGTCAGACCTGGTCTGGCTGGCGCGAATTGTCGAATGGAGCGACCCTCCTGGACCCCCTGGGGTTATCCTTGTTGCATGTGATGCCTCTCAGACACTTCTCCACCGTGCCCTCGTCGATCTCCTCCAGGTGGATCCGAGTGGAATCCCCAATGCCCGAGTACATCCACATTGGATGATCGCGAGCTTGGAGCGGTTGGCTGCGTCGTTTGAGGAATACCTCCAGCAGATCCATACCGGTCACGCCGTCCCAGACGAGCTGGACCACCCGCTCGACCAACACCTTCACCTGCGCTCTCTCCTCTGGGATCACTTTCAATGCGGAAGGCTTCTCGACCCGAGCCATGGGAAAGGCAGGGAGCCCGGTCGACTGACCTGGAGTCGGCTGGTCTTTACAATAAAACCAAGTCGACTGCCAACCCCAGACCGACTCGGGAAGGATCATGGCTGGGAAAGTGCTTTTGTTCCTCATATGAATCCCAAGGCCCTCGCACATCTGAATCACACGCATTTTCTCGTCACTCGGATTGGCCTTCTTGACCGACTGAGAACGGCAAGTGAAAATGTGCTTGAGAAGACCCCAGTGTGGTCTACAACCTAAGAAGTTCTCGCACATGGATACGTAGGCGGCAAGATATACGAAGGAGTTGGGATTGAAATGGTGAAGTTGTGCTCCAAAGAAGTTCAGGAATCCCCGGAATAAAGGATGGGGAGGCAGAGAAAATCCACGGTCAACATGAGTTGCAAGGAGAACGCACTCACCATCACGCGGATGCGGCTCGGTCTCTCCTTCCGACAGCCACACCGATTCGTGGGGGATCAACCCTCCTTCGACCAGATCGTCGATGTCATCCTGGCTGATCGTCGACCGGATCCAGCCGCACGGCAGACCAGACCTTGATGAGGATCCGCCCCGGCTGGACCTCTTCCCCTTCGCCGTCGCCTTCTTCGCGCGCTCCAGAGCCACCGTCTTCTCCTTCCCCATGGCCGCACGCGAAACTCGACGGAGCAGCGATGCTAGGAGCGGAGATGGGATCGCGGAGAAAGCAGAGGAGAAAGGAGAAGAATAGGGACACGCTATGCATAAAACCCCAATCTGGCACACTTATATGGGGCCTCTTCCGAGTGGCTGACCTGTGGGTCCGGACGATCCAATCAAATCCCGCAACAGTCACGTGCGAGGTACGTGGCGAAAAAGGTGGCGCGGTGATCGAGGTGGCCTCACCTAATCCCTTCTGATCACTGCGGCCTCCCCCGTCCCGCGCGCTTCCCCAAATCCGAATCCCATGATATCCGCGCGCAGCAAGGCAACCTGTCAGACGGAATATCTTTTCCATATCAGTACTCAAGACATCGCAGTAAAGTTCACTTGGCAGATTCAAGAATGGATCAAGGCGACTGAAAAGAAGTTGAGATCATCATGATTGCTCGCCTGGTCGCAATAAGTCACTTCCGAAGCACGAAAACTGAATCGGAGGAATTCTCAACTCCTTCTCCACTCAAGCCCCGAACCATTCGGGGGCTAATGATGAAGCTATGTACCTAGGGTAGGGTCATAGGCCTAACCTAGATGCCCTCCCCAAGGACATCACCCTAAAGCCAGAAGCATTCAAAGGGTACCATCATCCACTCGACTAAAGACATTCCACTCGGAAGAATCAATGACACTCGACCGTCACAGAAGCCACTCGACGTAAAAAAGATCTAAAGCCACTCTGCACAAACAACGGTCGGGCGTTTTGAGGGAGTCCTGGATTAGGGGGTCTCTGGATAGCCAGACTATATCCTTTGGCCGGACTGTTGGACTATGAAGATACAAGATTGAAGACTTTGTCCCATGTCCAGATGGGACTCTCCTTGGCGTGGAAGGCAAGCTTGGCAATACGGATATGTAGATCTTCTTCCTTGTAACCGACTCTGTGTAACCCTAGCCCCCTTCGGTGTCTATATAAACCGGAGGGTTTAGTCCGTAGGACAACAACAATCATACCATAGGCTAGCTTGTAGGGTTTAGCCTCTACGATCTCGTGGTAGATCAACTCTTGTAATACTCATATTATCAAGATCAATCAAGCAGGAAGTAGGGTATTACCTCCATCAAGAGGGCCCGAACATGGGTAAAACATCGTGTCCCCCGCCTCCTGTTACCATCTGCCATAGATGCACAGTTCGGGACCCCCTACCCGAGATCCGCCGGTTTTGACACCGACATTGGTGCTTTCATTGAGAGTTCCACTGTGCGGTCACCGTAAGGCTTGATGGCTCCTTCGATCATCGGTAATGATGCGGTCCAGGGTGAGGTTTTCCTCCCTGGACAGATCTTCGTATTCGGCGGCTTCGCACTGCGGGCCAACTCGCTTGGCCATCTGGAGCAGATCGAGAGCTATGCCCCTGGCCATCAGGTCAGGTTCGGAAACTTAAGCTACACTGCCGACATCCGCGGAGACTTGATCTTTGACGGATTCGAGCCCATGTTAGGTGCGCCGCACAATCACGACGAGCATGACGTAACTCTGCCGTCGGACAGTGTTTGGGAGATCACACCTGCAACTACTCCGGCCCTCAATCCGGAGCAAATTGCGCCATCCGAGGATGGGGGATAGACCCCGCCATGGAGGTCGCACTCTCAGTGGCGATGGAGTCGGATACTGACTTCACTCCTTACGAGAGCCGTGTTGCCGAACCACCGGATTCGTCTCCGGCCATGGACTCCGAGCCGCCTGCGTCCGTGCCTATCGAATCCGATTGGGCGCCGATCATGGAGTTCACCTCCGCGGATATCTTTCAGCACTCACCTTTCGGCGACGTGCTAAATTCATTAAGGTCTCTCTCCTTGTCAGGAGAACCTTGGCTGAACTATGTCCGGCTAGAATGGGATGCGGATGATGAAGAAATTCGCTCCCCACCCACCACCCACTTAGTAGCCACTGTCGACGATTTAACCGTCATGCTCGACTTCGACTCCGAAGACATCGACGGTATGGACGACGATGCAGGAGACGAACAGGAACCACCGTCCATAGGGCACTGGACCGCCACCTCATCATATGATATATACATGGTGGACACCCCCAAAGAAGGCAATGGCGATGAGACAACGGAGGATGACCCCTCCAAGAAGCAACCCAAGCGCCAACGTCAATGGTGCCACTCTAAGTCCCGCCATAGCAAAAGTAGTGATACCAGCACAAGAGACAATAACACTCCAGATAGTAACGGCACAACAACAATCCCCTCCAGCATGATTTAGAGCGGGAGGGTGAACAAGCTAGCCCTCCAGAGCGGGCAGCAGATAGAGAATCGGAGGAGGACAATTACATGCCTCTCTCCGAAGACGAGGTGAGCCTCGGTGATGAAGAATTTATCGTGCCTGAGGATCCCGTCGAGCAGGAGCGCTTCAAGCACTGGCTTATAGCCACAGCAAATAGCTTGAAGAAAAAGCAACAACAGCTTCGAGCTGATCAAGATTTGCTAGCAGACAGATGGACCGAAGTCCTTGCGGCCGAGGAATATGAACTCGAGCGCCCCTCCAAGAGTTACCCAAAGTGCAGGTCGCTACCCCGACTCAAGGAGGAAGCATTGAAACCTACATCACCAGTGTACGATGCGGCTGACCAGCCACCTCGTGGCCGAGCCAGAGAGGCGTTTCAGCCTGAAGTTCAGCCTGCACCCCGCCGCCACTCAAACAAAAATACCAAGGCCCGGGGCAACACATGGGACCTGCGAGACATATTGGAAAGAAGGGCAAAACATGCAAGGTCGATATACAGGTCACGGGGGCGCGCACTAACGCGGGGCGATGACCGTCACGCCGGATACACTAAAAGTAAATCCGGCCGGGCCGAATACAGCAGACAAGACTCATATGAACTGCGTCGTGATATAGCCCGGCACCGAGGCGCCGCACACCCCCTATGCTTCACTGATGAAGTTATGGATCACGAATTCCCGAAGGGTTTTTAACCCGTAAATATCGAATCGTATGATGGTACAACAGATCCCGCTATATGGATTGACGATTTCCTCCTCCACATCCACATGGCTCGCAGTGATGATCTGCATGCCATCAAGTACCTCCCACTAAAACTCAAAGGACCAGCTCAGCATTGGTTGAATAGCTTGCCAGCATACTCCGTGGGCAGTTGGGAGGATTTGGAAGACGCATTCCTTGACAACTTCTAGGGCACTTATGTGCGCCCACCGGATGCTGATGACATGAGACATATAACTCAGCAGCCAGGGGAATCGGCCAGGCAATTCTGGACACGGTTCCTAACTAAGAAAAACCAAATTGTCGACTGTCCGGATGCAGAGGCCTTAGCGGCATTCAAGCATAACATCCGTGACGAGTGGCTCGCCCGACACCTCGGCCAGGAGAAGCCGAAGTCTATGGCAGCCCTCACGACACTCATGACCCGCTTTTGCATGGGCGAGGATAGCTGGCTGGCTCGCAGCAACAACACATCAAGGAATTTGGGCACTTCGGATACCAAAGATGCCTATGGCATACCACATCGTAACAGACACAAGCGTCGCAACAACGGCGATAACGCCGATGATACGGCAGTCAATGCCGGATTCAGAGGCTTTAGATCCGGTCAGCGGAAAAAACCATTCAAAAGAAGTACTCTGGGCCCGTCCAGTTTGGATCGCATACTTGATCACTCGTGTCAAATCCACGGCACCCCCAATAAGCCAGCCAATCACACTAACAGAGAATGTTGGGTGTTCAAGCAGGCCGGCAAGTTGAATGCCGAAAACAAGGACAAGGGGCTGCATAGTGATGACGAGGAGGAGCCCCGGCCGCCGAACACGGGAGGACAGAAGAGGTTCCCCCCACAAGTGAAGAAGGTGAGCATGATATACGCAACCTAAATTCCCAAGAGGGAACGAAAGCGTGCACTAAGAGACGTCTATGCGATGGAGCCCGTCGCCCCAAAGATCAACCCATGGTCCTCTTGTCCGATCACCTTCGATCGTAGGGACCACCCCACTAGTATCCATCATGGCGGATCCGCCGCATTGGTCCTAGACCCCATCATCGACGAATTTCACCTCACTCGAGTCCTTATGGACGGCGGCAGCAGCCTGAACCTGCTCTATCAGGATATAGTGCGCAAAATGGGTATTAGATCCCTCGAGGATCGAACCCACCAAAACCACCTTTAAGGGCATCATCCCAGGTGTAGAGGCCCATTGCACGGGCTCAATCACACTGGAAGTGGTCTTCGGATCTCCGGACAACTTCCGAAGCGAGGAGTTAATCTTCGATATCGTCCCGTTCCGCAGTGGCTATCACGCACTGCTCGGGCGAACCGCATTTGCAAAATTCAATGCAGTACCGCATTACGCATACCTCAAGCTCAAGATGCCAGGACCTAGGGGGGTCATAACAGTCAATGGAAACACAGAACGCTCACTCCGCAGGGAAGAGCACACTGCGGCCCTCGCAGCAGAAGCACAAAGCAGCCTTTTAAGGCAAACCGCCAATTCAGCAATACAGCCCCCGGACACCATCAAGCGAGTCTGGAGTAACCTGCAACAGGATCGCCTGGCACGTTCAGAGCTCGCCTAGCAATTTGGCCCCCGTCCCAGTCCCAGTCAAGCGACGAAATTCGTGTCGCGCGTACATAATTACGCACTGAAAATACCATGGGCATAGGCGGGGGCACGATCAGGGCACGTCCCGCAATGCGGCTTAACCGCCCTAGGGGCTGCATACCTTTATCATTTTTTCTCTTTCAGGACCTTACTCTCTGGAAGCCCTTTCCGGTAGTATGATTGCCGGACACATTACAGGAAGGGACAACCAAGGAGGCAAGAAGCTAAGACGTGCAAGGGAACCCCCAGGTGGTCTTTAATAACAATCGATATACCCGCTTTTTACTACCCATACGCAGCTTGCCCTTGGATAGGACATGTCAAATAGTCCTATTTTTTGCTTATTGCACTACTTGTATCAGTACGCTTCGACGTATTATTTAAATAACAATGCATAGCATTAGTCTATTATTGCATTATCCATTCCCTTTTTCTTATATGTTCATTTATGACAACTTGCACCCGTACATTCTGGTACGGTCAGTACGCCAGGGGCTTTCGTTTACCCCATAATATGGCGTGAGAAGTCCGAACACTTTCGATAGTGCAGCACCCCGAACTTATAGCATTATATGCATCAGCTCCGAATCATGTCTTGGGTCAATAGTTGGGTTTGCCCGGCTCCCATGTTTTGGTACCTTACATTCCGCTATATCGGCTAAGGTAGCGTTGGGAGAACTACTACGATTGTGTCCCTATTCTTCCGGACAAGCACCTCAGTAGAGAAAGCCGAAAATTGACTGTCATGATAAGGTGAGAGCTGGTCGCTGTTCGAGAGGTCTCAAGTCCATAAAGACTTTTTCCGGCGAGGAGTCGGCCTTGCTCGACTTAGGCGTATATAGCGCCCCAAATTCGGCCTTCAGAATACTAGAGGCTTCGCCAAAATTTAAAATTGTAGACTTCTATGGCTAAGTGAGTGATAAAGCCTTATAGTCCGATTGCCTGGTTCGTTGTGCTGAACACCTCCCTCGAAGGACCCAAAATTGGGATAAAGAGTGCTCAGGTTTATCCCGAACACCCCAGTACTAGTTACATGGGGGCAGAAGCCGACGACTGGCCAACTCTCGGATTTTATAAACGGCCGCACAGAAGGTAATATTTTAAATTCAAAAAGCATTGCATAGCGCAAATGAACTCGTTTCACATTACAGGATCACATGAGCATGTTCATTCAAAAATTACATCTCTAGCACATTTCTCCGCCACAAGGTGGGAACCCTTCAGGACACTGTCATAATACATTTCGGGGCAGCGATGCTCCTTGCCCTCCGGCAGCCCCTCCTTCACCAGCTTTACGGCGTCCAGCTTCGCCCAGTGCACCTTTGCCCGGGCAAAAGCCCTGCACGCACCCTCGATGCAGACGGACCGCTTTATGACTTCAAGTCGTGGGCAGGCATCCACAAGCCACCTCACCAGACCGAAGTAGCTGCTAGGCAGGGGATCGCCAGGCCACATCCGGACTATAAGACCCTTCATGGCCTGTTCGGCCGCCTTGTGAAGCTCGACCAGTTGCTTCAGCTGGTCGCTCAAGGGCATTGGGTGTTCGGTCCTAGTATACTGAGACCAGAACAACTTTTCCGTCGAGCTCCCCTCCTCAGCTCAGTAAAACTCCGCGGCATCCAGTACACTACGGGGAAGATCTGTGAACGCTCCTGGAGAGCTCCGAACTCGGGTAAGTAAAAGGAAAGCTTCCTTCACATGCTTTCTTTGCATAATGAATGCCTTACCCGCTACTATCTTCTTCACCGCATCAATCTCCTGGAGGGCCTTGTGGGCTTCATCCTTGGTGCTCCGTGCGCTTTCGAGCGCCTTCGCAAGCTCGTACTCTCGCGTCTTAGAGTCAAGCTCCAAGGACTCGTGTTTTTTGGCGAGAGCCTCGAGCTCTTGCTGCACCTCGCCTACCCGGGCTTCTTGCTTTTCCCACTCAATGCGCTCCTTGGCCGCTTTGTCTTTGGCCTCGGACACCGCCTTCTTTAGGGTCGCCACCTCGGTCGTGGCTCCTGGCAAATTCATGATGATCCTATTACTTTACAACCGGATTTCTTTTTAATATATAGACAAGGTATTGCTTACCTTTGCTCTCCTCGAGCAGCCTCTTGGTAAGGCCGAGCTCGTCCTCGGACCGCTTAAGGTCCTGCTTTAGTGCAGCGACCTCCGCAGTACGTGCGGCAGCAGCCAGCAGTGAAGCCTGCATATGCACATAGACATATTCTGATTAGACTCCTGAGTCATTATTTGATCCTCTATTCGGCCTTTCTTCGCGAATGCCAAATAGAACATCAGGGGCTAATGTCTATGCGGTAATATTTTCCTATATTTTGATTGCTTACCTGAAAGCCTGTTAGGAGGCTGGCACAAGCTTCGGTTAGTCCATTTTTGGCGGACTGAACTTTCTCGATCACCGCACTCATGATAGTGCGGTGCTCTTCGTCGATGGAAGCGTTGCGAAGCACTTCCAGCAAGTTTTCTGGTGCCTCTGGATGGACAGAGGCCACCGGCACGGGCGGCTTGCCCCTCTTAACGGGGGGGTCGCCTGCCGGAGTCCAGAACCACCGAAGGTTCCGGCGCGGTGTTCGGCTGGGGGCCGAACTTGGAGCCCATGGGAGTCTTTCTCCCTTTGTGCCCAGGGTCCGGAAGGTCGCCTCGAGGCGCCCCCAGGACTACCTTCCCTCGGCTCGGTGCCTTTTGAGACAACACCTCAACGTTTTCCGTAGGGCAAGGGGTGGAGGCGGTCGGAAGTGAATCGCTATTCATATCCGACGAATCCAAAGAACCGTCCGACAAAGATACGTCGAGATGGGCTCGGGACGGACTGCATAATCATATTCGGCGTAAGGAGAAGCAGTGCAATAAAACATACCATGAATTACTATGGTATCCGGATACTTACGACTTCGCCAGGGGCTTGTCCTTGGGTAACCACTCATCGTCGTTGTAGGTGGCCGTCGTGGAGTAGTCCGGAAGGAGGGTCCTTCCCTTCTTGGACCCTTCGGCCTCCCTAGTTGGGGCGGCCTTCCTTTTCTTGTCTCCCCCGGCTGGGGGGAGAACTTTCCTCTTCCTCCTCCTCGTTTTCGTGGGAGGAGTGCGCTTCGGAGTTATCGGACGATGAGTCCGATATAACCTTGCGCCGGAGACCCTTTCGGGTCCCCGTGGCCTTCTTCCTGGCCTTCTTTACCGGCACCTTGTAAGGCGCCGGAACAAGCATCTCCGTTAGGAGAGCATCTGCAGGATCTTCAGGCAGGGGGGTTGGGCAATCGATCTGCTCCGCTGTCTTTACCCAGTCCTGTTAATGGCATGGAAGCTTAGATCCCGCACATGATTAAACTGGGGCAAATAAATATCCTGTGAGATATAAAAACTTATCGGATTGGCATGGCGCTTTGCGCTGAGTCCGCGGTCCTCAGTAAGGGAAGGAGGTACCTCAGCGCCCTTGAACAGCACCTTCCAGACGTCCTTGTGTGTCGTGTCGAAGAGCTCTCGCAACGTCTGGTGCTTGGCCGGGTCGAACTCCCACAAATTGAATACCCATCGTTGACACGGGAGGATCCGGCGGAAGAGCATGACCTGGACCACGTTGACGAGCTTGATTTTCTTGCTCATCATGTTCTTGATGCAGGTCTGGAGTCCGGTCAGCTCTACCGGGGAACCCTAGGACAGGCCCTTCTCTTTCCAGGAAGTGAGCCGCGTGGGGATTCTGGATCGAAATTCGGGGGCCGCCACCCAGTTGGTATCGCGCGGCTCAGTGATGTAGAACCACCCCAATTGCCACCCCTTTATGGTCTCCACATAGGATCCTTCGAGCCAGGTGACGTTAGGCATTTTGCCCACCATGGCGCCTCCGCACTCTGCTTGTTGGCCGACCACCACCTTCAGTTTAACATTGAAGGTCTTCAGCCACAGGCCAAAGTGGGGCCTGATGCGGAGGAAGGCCTTGCACACGACGATAAACGCCGAGATGTTGAGGATGAAATTGGGGGCCAGATCATGGAAATCCAGCCCATAGTAGAACATGAGCCCGCGGACAAACGGGTGAAGGGGAAATCCCAGTCCGCGGACAAAGTGGGTAAGGAAAACTACCCTATCATGGGGTTCGGGCGTAGGGATGATCTGCCCCGCATCTGGCAGCCAGTGCGCGATGTCCGCAGCCAGATATCCGTCTTCCCGTAGCTTTGTGATGTTCTCCTCCGTGACGGAGGAGACCATCCACTTGCCTCCCTCTCCATACATGCTTGGAGTGGTTTAAGGAGAAAGACGTGAACTTGGGTGCTGGAGCTCGAGTGTGCGAGAATGGATAAGCAAGGAGGAAGAAGGTGTGGGTAAAAAGGGTGAATCTTTGTCCCTTTATAAGGGCGGAAGAGGCGATGCACCTCCCCACTTACCTGGTAAAATCGCTTATTCCCCAAGCGTCGTAATTGATGGCGCGGTTGGGTTACCCATACCTATATTGACGAGAATCCCGTGATAAGGGGACACGATCTCTGCTTCGACAAGACGTGTCAAGAAAACCGCCTCGCGATATGTGCAGTGCTGGTTGAGAAAAACGGTTTGAATAATGACCGGGCCATGACATGATGTTATGTTGCTAAACGTGTCAGCAGATTATATTTGTGGAAATATTATTCTCTCTACGGTGGTAGTGGAACTTGTTTTGCAGAGCCGGACACTATCCTTGTGTTCAAAATCTTCTATGGAGTATTCGGAGGAAGAACCCGCCTTGCAATGCCGAAGACAAATCTGCGCGCCGGACTCATCGTCATTGAAGCCTAGTTTAGGGGCTACTGAGGGAGTCCTGGATTAGGGGGTCTCCGGACAGCCGGACTATATCCTTTGGCCGGACTATTGGACTATGAAGATACAAGATTGAAGACTTCGTCCCGTGTCCGGATGGGACTCTCCTTGGCGTGGAAGGCAAGCTTGGCAATACGGATGTGTAGATCTTCTTCCTTGTAACCGACTCTGTGTAACCCTAGCCCCCTCCGGTGTCTATATAAACCGGAGGGTTTAGTCCGTAGGACAACAACAATCATACCATAGGCTAGCTTCTAGGGTTTAGCCTCTACGATCTCGTGGTAGATCAACTCTTGTAATACTCATATTATCAAGATCAATCAAGTAGGAAGTAGGGTATTACCTCCATCAAGAGGGCCCGAACCTGAGTAAAACATCGTGTCCCCCGCCTCCTGTTACCATCCGCCTTAGACGCACAGTTCGGGACCCCCTACCCGAGATCTGCCGGTTTTGACACCGACACGTTTACTCATAGATTTAATTGTCCCTTATATCACTTAATTGCTAGCGTTACCAGTAACGTTCCACTCTTAATGTACATTGAACCCTGTGTAACGGAGGGGAGCTGGGGTCCTGGCGCACTCTATATAAGCCACCCCCCTCCTCTGGGACAAGGGTTCGCATCTTTTGTAAACCCACACACACATACAAACCAGTCGACCGCCTCAGGGCACCGAGACGTATGGCTGTTACTTCCTCCGCGAAGGGCCTGGACTCGTAAACTCGTGTGTACAACTACTCCATAGCTAGGATCTTGCCTCCTCATACCTACCCCCCATTCTACTGTCAGTCTTAGATCCACGACAACTACTCCCTCCTCATCATGGTGGCCGTCGGGATGATGAAGATGACCTCGGGTGATGATGTCCCCCTCCGGTAGGGTGCCGGAACGGGGTCTAGATTGGTTTTTCGTGGCTACAGAGGCTTGCGACGGCGGAACTTCTGATCTCGGGTTATTTCTGATGGTTTCTATATTTATAGAATTTTCCAGCATTGGAATCACGCGAAGATGGGCCTCGAGGTGACCACAACCCACCGGGCCAAGCCAGGCCCCTCTGGCGCACCCTGGTGGGTTGTGCCCACCTTGTGGCTCTTCTGGCCCTCTGACGAAGCTTCTAGTGCCTCTTTTGTTCCAAAAAAATATCAAAAAATTTCATTGCATTTGGAGAACTTTTATTTCTACACAAAAAATAACACCATGGTAGTTCTGCTGAAAACAGCGTTAGTCTTGGTTAGTTCCATCCAAATCATACCAAAATCATATTAAATTATTGTAAACATGGAATGAATACTTGATAAATTATAGATACGTTGAAGACGTATCAAACACATGTGTGATAGAAATACCTCTCGCACACACTTATGAAATCGACACGTTTGCGATAGTAGAGGCACAACACATATTTTACAGTTTCTGACTGTGTGATAATGTACCTATCACAAACAAATCGATAGATTAAATGTTTGTGATATCCATCTTTTGCATACGAGTATATCTGCGTAATCGTTTCGGATGTCTGCCGGATCAGAAATGTAACATCAAGGTCTAACGTGTGGGATAGTGTACGACTTCGCATACAACTACTTTAGGAAATCATCAGCAACCGCTCGCCCCATCGCAGACGATGATTTATCTAAGTC
>NC_041388.1:565308371-565314723 GCF_002162155.2 Triticum dicoccoides | reverse complement strand
TCGCGCACACAGGCAAAAAGACGGTTTAAAACGTTGTCCGAAAAGGGGGTAAAAACGATTTGTATAGAAGTTGACTGTACCCGTGACACTTTCCTTTTTTTTTCATTCTTTTGGAGAGACATGTGGTAAATATTAAACTTCTAGCTCAGTTATCTAAACACTGTGGGTTCAGCGGTGAGGATAAACCTGCAATTGCAGAGTGGTTCTTGTACTGTCTAAGTATTAATTGTTGAAATCTAGGGCTTGTCCTTAAAATTTGGTTAAAAATTATCCAACTATATCTTCTTTTGAGACATGTGTCCAACCAGTTACTACATATACTAATACTATTATTGTCTGTATATACCATCATACTGTGTGTGGTATATATGTACACAAAGACATTCTCTGTCTTGTCAACCAGGTTGGCATGCATCTGTTACTGGGATGGATACAAAAAACAAACACAAGCATCTTAAAATTCCTTTTCTCCACCCCAGCTAGGCACACTGTATTTAATTATAAGTACGGGACATTCTTTGTCTTATAGGTTGTTTGTCCATGCGTGTCACTGAACCTTAACAAATAGTAACATATTAGTACATCTCGATCCATATGCAAAAGCTTATAGCTAAGGACAAACCATGTACTGCAATAAAATGAGCACCGTGTAATTTACACCAAATCCCTGTCACGATCGAGAGCTAGCTAGGCTGTAGTGAACAGTGATCTCACTGCTGCATGCCTCCAACATTACAATCTCCTAGCTATCTGGCATCTACTACCTCCGTCCGAAAAAACTTGTCATCAAAATGGACAAAAAGAGGTGTATCTAGAACTAAAATACATCTAGATACATCCCCTTTTATTCATTTTGATGACAAGTATTTCCAGACGAAGGGAGTAGCTTTTTTTTTCTCACCAATGTTTTTTTTTTGCAATATATCGGTAATAATAAGTCTGGGTGTGTCCATTGGCATGGGCTGTGATTTCTTATTAAATTACTGCAGTGCTACTCACAATATGCATACTTGAACAGGATGGTCATCTCTCTGTCAAATCTGAACGTGACACACAGCTGAATGCATGTGATCGAGACAATACATTCCTCATAAGACGACCTGTAGATAGCACAAATAATCAATTCAAAATTTGCTCACCAGGCTAGGTGGTAGTGACATTCCCTTTTCGATTTTGGTAGCATAAGAAACTATGTAACTAATCCAATATACGGAGAATGCGTGCGTCGCGATGCAACCACATACCAGATAAATAATAACCCTCAAGCTGCCGGCCCTGCTTTAGTTGTTGGTGATGTCCACTAGATGCCAATATAATTTATATATGAAATGAACAATTTATTATTATCCTGGTCGTCCTTTGACGTTAGGTGGTAATATAAAAATCAGGACTCATTCTCCGTGACTCGGCTCAATCAAAGTTTGACATTACCCAGAGAAATGGATATGATCAGAGTGTCTAACCTGTTTCTGTTCCTGGAGGTTCATGCACATCTCACCGATGTCTTCGCCAAGCACGATGCGGATAACAGCATGTTAAAAAATAATACATGTGTATCACCACAAATATGTGACGAGGGTAAGGAATTTGAGCAGTGGGATCTGACCCAACACACGAAAATTACGACCGGCTGAATAAATCTGGTTTAAAAGAATTCAAGTAGAACTTTCAAGGATACGATAATCGATACAAATTAATTGCACCCATATTAACGGAATTGGTGTCTTTTCAACTCCAAACCTTCCATCCCACTTGAAGTTTGTGTGATCCCCCAACTTCTCCAATGATGTAGGTTCGACAAGTATCATGCACACGGCTAGAACTTGGAAAGGTCGTTTACCTCGTATAAAGATTGGTAGCTTCCTGTGATGATGAAGGACAACACAAATGCCTCCTAGTTCCACAATAATATAGCCAAATTGGTGGATTCAATAAAAAGTACCAAAATATTAAATATGGACGTCAGATTTTTAAGCATGGAAAATCTGATGCTCGGGATGGCAAATTGTGTTGTCGCGAGTATGGCAATTTCCTTCAACAAGCATGGCAAATTCTGGTAAAACTTGGCATGACAAGGATTTGCCGTGTTTGTTTGAGCGAAATTGCAATGCTCGCGACAACATAATTTACCATCTCAGATGTCAGATTTTCCATGCTTACAAATTCGACATCGGAATTGTAGCGAAATCCTAAAAAGTGTGCATGTAGTATGGGTGCACCCATACTACATGCACACTTTTTAGGATGAGTGTGCCCTTGTTAAAGGTGTTGGCTCTTATTCGCAAAAAAAAAAAAATTGTGTTGGCTCTAAGTTATGCTTCAAGGATGAAATTCTGAACATCGACCTTTGTTCGAGATAACATCGCGGGTAGATCCAATTTGGATGGCTACATATTTATTTGTAAGCGGGCATCAAAACTTGGCTTTGCTTTGTATTATTGAATAATTACTAATATTTGAGTGTGTGCGTCAGTCGATACAAATGACATGAGTTATTCTCTTTTCCAGAAAACAAACGTTCTATAAAAGCTGGGTGTTTACACCTTTATGGTGAAACGTGTCTGATTTCAAATAAAACATGTGAAATTAATTCGATAAAATCGGGTTGATTCATTAGAGCATGTATGGTGCAAGTTCATAGAGGTGCTTAGCAAATCAAAACATGACTTTTTTTTATCCAAATATGATAGCAATGGTACTTATTTGGCGCTATGCATTTAACCACTACTTGATAACATATAATATATCATATAAGCAACTACAATGAAAGCAGCACCGGGAGATATGAAATTTGTATAGGTGCTCAATGATGTGGCAATATTCTTTTAATTTGCACACTAACATATAAACACCTTGCACATATCCGGAATTAACATGCCCTAGCTATTAATAGTGCTTCCTCCAAAATAAGTATCTTTCATTTAGCACAATATTACACTTATTTTAGGATGAAGGGAGTAGTACATTACGACGATGAAGGGAATAGAGACCAGACGAATTTGGCCTACTCAATGTGTGTGGTATATTATATAGGTACTCCTAGCCACATACGTATTTTATTATATTTTTTGCAAACCCTAGCCACATACGTATAGTGTCAACGCGAGAGGAAAAATCTTTCATAGAGAATCTACTAGCTAGAGTACATGACAAATAGTCAGTGTAATTTAAGAAGTGTACATTTTTAATTATGCACTGCTATACATATTATATACTGATATTTTATATTCTCGGTAGGCACTTTTTAGACGTGCAGATTCTGGTGTCGACGGTCCATGTGGTCGTATATAAAAACAGCAAAGTCTTGGTGTTTGACTGACTAGATATGTAGCTCCCACACCTGTCTAACGTAACTTTGGTGAAGGAGCAAACATGGCAGGTTTCAGAACTTCGCCAGCAGCTATTTCTGTGACATGCTACCAATAATATTTTCTTGGCTCCATCGAATTAAAGGTATGACTGTAAGATGCAGTACTATATCAATCTATACCAACATAATTACACGATTTGAGATGAGTAGTTTTCGTACAAGCCTTCAGAAATCATGGTTCCTATTGCCGTATGCATGTCGTAATGTGTCGTTTGCAAAGCTATTCAGATATTTTATTTGTCATTCACTTGTTCTGGAGAAAGGTTAGACTCTTCATCACGCATAGCCTCATAACAGTATTGAATTCATTGTAACTAACCCCTAATTTAGACGATACTGGGTTAGAGGCGCGGCTTACGTCGTGCATCACCTGCTGGTAGAGAATGCATGTTTCTGGGTGGTTCAACTGCCTGACAATGAGTAATTTGGGTAGGCCACAAACCTCACCTAGGTTAAGCACGAATATTTTAGAATTCAAGTCCAAGGTAGATGGGTCAAATATTTATGCTGCCATATTACATACTGATATGTCACATGGGATACGATTCATGTTTCACGGAACAACATAATTTCCATAGAGTACTAAGCAATCCTGTAGTTTTCTTGTTCATATGTTTCTTAATTCATGTGCATGAAACATGACGTTAATTGGCAAAAATGCGAGTAGTGAATAGCAAACCAGAAGTCCACATCACAGAGCATTTTAGATGTGGAGTCGAGATGTGTGAAGCAACATTCTTAGTGCACACATAAGCATCCATGTTAGGGCCATGAAACCTTGCTCTGGTTTAGTCGTAACGACAGCTAGTAGGTAACGGTGGTTGTTTAAGGAAACAAGTAAAGTTTTTTGGGGTAATGAAATGAAAAGGATGACAATACTCATAGTTTGTGGATGGTTTTCTACTTCTCCGGGAATATAGTATCAGCGTGACCGTGTGCACGTTCATCTTTTGAGTCTCTTCATGAAGTACATGAAAGTGCATCTAGGCTGCCATATTGGGTTTTGATGATTCATGGGAACAAGATTAAAATACCAACATTTTACTCTAAGTGTTGACTCGCTTTAGTCACAAAAGATGCTAGCTGGAAAATGGCTATTGACCCACGAAATCTATGGAGAATGGATTAGCTATATTAAGGATCTTCTACCTTTTGTAATCAAAGATCACTATGAATTATAGGTATTCCGATACTATCGAAAAGGTATCTAGGACCTAGTAAAGACATCTCCAACGCCAACCATCAAATCACCGCAACCATCCAGACCGCACGGTCCGGACGTGTTGTCATTCAATGCAGGTCTGTATCAGTCCAGACGCATTTTTTCCTGCAAACCGGAAATAAACTAGGGGCTCTTTGTGGGCGCCCAAACCGCTACCACGTCCGCTTCTGTATGCCCTAGCCCACCATTAACCCTCTCCCTCGCCCGCACGCGCTTCCTGCCCGAAATAGTCAGTGCCGCTCTAGAGTATCAGTGCCGTATTCATGCCCGACTAGAGCGGACGCGACCTCTCACTGCTGCCGGCATTGAAGCAACACGCCAGCCGAGAGCGCAACTCGCCCCGCTTCTCGGTGCACGCAACTTATCTCCGCATTCAAACGGCACCAGTCTGTCCGCCTCCCTCCATTAATCGTGTGTGGTTGCTTAGGAACCTACTACAGCGCCACCCATCCGTCCGTCCGTCCGTCTACTGCCCACCATTAACAACACCGTTGTGGCCCATTGTCATCTGCCCACCATATAAACTCTAGCCTCGGTAATAGCCGCAGTCGTCCTCCTTCTATCCCTTTCTCCTCTCTGCACCACGCCAGCCATGACCTCCTCGCACTCCAAATCCCTCTGGGACACCCTCTCCTCAGAGCAGAACAAGAAGATGGCCGGCATTACTGCCGGCTGGCAGTCCGGCCAGCAAACGGAGGTCGACGAACCGGTGCCACCCTCCTTGTCGGTGCATGACAGCCTCACCCTCGGCGAGGCCCGTGCGTACTACACGGACATGCTGCAGGAGGAGTAGGATGCCAAGTTCCGACAGTCACAGGCCGACCAAGCATATAACCTCGGCCTCTTGAGGAGCACCGGTGCGCGGAGGAGCAACTCGCCGCCGGCACAACCATCTTGCCGATCGTGGACGTGGCGGGGCATGAGGCACTCGTCGACTCCTACCACTCCGCTCGCAAGATCCTCCACGACCGCTGGCGGTACCGCCTCTATCAGTCGGAATTGGTGTCCACCTACTGGGAGTTCGACTAGGCGGCGGAAGAGGTGTGGGGCAAGAGCAACAACGATGAGAACATTGCCAGCTCCGCCCCGGCTGCGGCTCGGCGCTACGACCATGAAGTCGGCACCTCCGCGGGCAACGCCGGCAACGGGGAAGGCCACCGCTCAGGTCCCAAGAAGGCCACCGCTCTTCCCCTCCCGTTGAAGCAAAGCTTGGTGGCTTGGACATCGTTGGTCATTAGCCGCTTGGTGGTGACGTGGAGGTGGACAACACTTCGCGGGGCTCTGAAGGCGGAGCTGGAGAGCGCCGAGGAGGAACTGAAGAAGAAGAAGAGTTCTTGGGGCTCATGACCGTACATAGGGAACGGGCGTTGTCAATTATTTAGATTAGGTTTAGAGTAGGGATTAGTCCACTTTATATGAAAAATGTAATGCATTTTGTCTGGTTTATATGAAAAATGTTTGAAATGTAATGAATTTCGTCTGATTTATATGAAATCTCTCGTGTTTGTATGAGTTTCTTCCGTTTAATTCATATAGTGGTTGAAATATATGCAGGCAGAGTTGGATGGCCGGCTCCCGCATCCGTGTCCACAGACTGGATACCGGAGCAAATTTGCGGGTCGGCGCTGGAAATGCCCTAAGGAGAAGAGTTTTGCTAAGTGCTCGAGCTCAAACCTCCAAAACTCTCATAAAAACCTTCGCTCTTCCACTCAAACCTCTCTTAGTTATCCGTGTGCGGAGCCTCCGACTGGTCCACCTTA
>NC_041388.1:565303117-565308081 GCF_002162155.2 Triticum dicoccoides | reverse complement strand
GAGATGGTTAGGTTGAGTGTTATTCGAACTCTACAAATGAGGTGTCCAGATATTCTGGGATGCTATAGAGACATTTTCCTCATGTTTGGTTCCTCTGAGTAACATATGTTTGGAACCTTTGAATTTGTCTATATTAGAGAATAAGGCTAGTTCGCACACTATCCATTTGGGCAAATCAAAAGAGATTAACAGCAAAATTCTAGAGTCCAAGTATAGTTCAGACCCCTAAATGCCTTCGAGTTGGGACTACAATGAACTATCCAAAAATTATAACTATTATTTGGGTCCCCTGAATGGTGTTACTCCGATCTTTCAGGACAGGTTCACAAGAGTTGGTTCGAAGCCACATAGTATCTTTTGTTCAGACTCTCCAAGGTATTTTATTTCTGCTCTAGAGCTGTTTGGAACCTCCAAAAGGGGTTGGTTTGAACCTTCCAAGAATAGTACTCCTCCCTTCCAAAATATAAATCATTTTTGACACTACCATAGTGTCAAAAACGGTCTTACATTTTGGGACCGAGGGAGTACAACTTATCAGGTATAGCCTTCCGGACCTCGTAGCCGTGTAGCTTCGCACGTAACACTCAGGGTCTTTTGAATACTTTTTTCTAGAACGTCACACACACCAAGTTGAAGCTCGAGCTGAACCAGAGCACATGGCACAAGCAGAAAAGGAAGAAACAAAAGGGGAGACTGGCAACAGGAGCCATCCGAACCCCTCGAGGCCTCGACAGAAACAACCTCGGGGAAACAACACCTTAGAGCCTGACAAGGTAACCGCTGACGTCGTTGAAAGCCCTGCTCGCCCGAGACAACATTGCACACACTAGTGTGCTACCAACGTTGTCGAACCGCACCACAAAGACCAAACTATATAAGCAACCAACAAAATCACCAACCTGACCAGAAGACACCACCACGAGGTCTCCAAGCCACGACCCGATGAGGATCACTGACGGCACGGAAGGCACGTCGCACAGAACAAACTCACCGAACCTCGGGAGCAAAAAAACCCACCACAAAGGACATTGTTTTGAATAATCCTTCCTCCCTAAAACCTAAAGATCTATACTGTGGGAGTTTGAGAGTAGAGGAGATTGATTTGAGTACAAGCAAGGGATTCTCCATCAAGCCAATAGCAAGCTCTTATTACTTTTGAAGGGCGTGCACATCCTATATCACTATTCTCACCCCAGAGTAATTAAATTCTCTTTTTTAATCTCTCCCAAAC
The DNA here is from genome assembly GCF_002162155.2 of Triticum dicoccoides. Classification (NCBI taxonomy): domain Eukaryota; kingdom Viridiplantae; phylum Streptophyta; class Magnoliopsida; order Poales; family Poaceae; genus Triticum; species Triticum dicoccoides. The sequence continues at coordinate 565,306,850 of NC_041388.1, read as the reverse complement.
AAAACAGCATACAAACTTGAAATTTGTAAGGTCAACAAAACATTGAACTACAGTATGTGAAAAACATTTCTAATTTGTAATTCTGATGCTTTAGGAAAACAAAACATTGACATGTGAAGCTTCAAAAAGATTAGGAAATTTCTATGCACAGATCTCGATGCAGCAACAAAAAATGGCTAGCAAAGGGTGTGCCTGCTAAGGCCTTGTACAATGGGAGATGCTTAGCGAGGTGCTTAGAAAAATAAACCGGATTTTTTGAAACACCGGTGACTATTTCTATAGGAGAGACGCTTAGTTAAGCGTCTATCCTGTACAAATAAGCATCGGTACTTAAGGAAATTCTGATTTATTTTCTCTAAGCACCTCTTCTAAGCACCTCCCATTGTACAAGGCCTAAGTAGAACCACGGGGTTCGGGCACAGCTCTCCCATTTCTCATTCGCATGAGAAATAGCATGACCTTAGTTTTATTTCTCTGAACATTGGAGTCAGTAGGTGTGCAATCTCGCTGGTCCTGGTCGCGGTTAACGGTCGCGCCTGCATGCATGCAGCATCCTCAACAAGTCAACATGCATGCACTGATGCACACGTTGCTCACCCAAGTGTGCATGGACCAGTACCGGGCCTGGTTCGTGGGATGTGCAACCTGCAACGTAGGCCGGAGAGGAGGATCTGCCCCCATTAAGCACGCACGACGGATCGAGGAACCCGTCGGCGGCGTTCGTCTGTTCGTGTGCCACCGCCACTCGCGGCCGGCGGCGAGCGTCCAACGGCCAGTGTCAGCTCGACCTCGACCTCGACCTACATGAATGAAATGCATTGATGCATGTTCCCAATATCGATCCTAAAAAACGGCGAAAACTCGAAAGGCGAATCTACTGTGGCCGCATGATGCATGCGGCAGCTCGCTAGCTAACTTTCAGGGGAAGATGCCATGGCCGGCCCATGCGTACGATGGACGGATGGATGGGTCGACGCCGGCCACAAAGCGAAACGTCAGATCCGGCGCTCCATCAATCGCCTCCGTTCTGCCGCCCGTACGGTCGTCCGTGCTAGCTAGCCAATCAAGCTGGACCGGCTAGCGAGGGCGAGATTCGACCGTGACGTCGTCGTTTTCTCCGGGGACGGACGGGGCCGGGCCGGCCGGCGGGGGGGCATGGACGACGACGGAGGGCAGGTTCGCTGTTCAGGCAGGTGCGGCGTGCCCGTATAAAGGTGTGCTTTGCGGGCATCCGAATCACTACCACACACACCTCCGACGCCACTGACATGCTCACATGCATATCATTGTTAGAGCTTGGAGGAAGAGTCCCCCTCGATGAGTTACTAGTTACTGCACACATAGTGAAAATTATCCACATGCAATACCAAACATATACAACATGAAAATATGTATAATGATGTATTTAATGATATGCATTTCTATTTATACATATTTTTCTCTACAGACTTGATCAAACATTATAAAGTTTGACTTTTGAAAAAAAAACTATAGGTACTTTTATAAGAAATAGAAATGGAAGTTAGGTAAGAACTGAGAATCGTGGCGGTGAGCTATACAAAATATGTACTATTTCTCTATTACCAACGTCAAGGTTCAAGGTATGACTATCATCCTAGCCATTCAACCATAGGTTGTCTTGCTGTTATGAACCTTGTTGGGTAGATGTTTTGCACTCCAAGATCACTATGTCGATGACACCGTGATATTACCAGTATGATGTGGTTGTGAACCCTGTCCACACTACATGAATCAACTAATTTGTTGTCTGTGAGGGTCTTTACCGTCAGCTTTTCGTCGGGGCTGACTGCAAAAACCACTTTTGCCGTCGGCAGCTGATGGCAAAATAGGCTTTGCCGTCTGCCTTTTTGTTTACTAACAGCTAAGAGCTCACTTTGTCGTATGTTTTTCTCTTACTAACGGCAAAGAGCTTACTTTGCCGTTTGACCAAGGTGAGCCGACGCTCGTCCCCGTGCAGTTGAACAATACTAAAATCATAACAACCTTTACATAGTTTAAAAAAAAAATCTAGAATCTTTTATATATAAATAGCTAGCCCTCACTAACATATTTCTTTCAGCATGCAAGTATGCCACATCATCACACAACATGCATGAAAAAAAAGGTCCATCCTCGCTATCCTATTTCTCTAAACATGCAAGCATGCCACATCATCATGCAACATACATGGGAAAAGGCAGACTAAGGAATAGCCTAGTGGTAGGAAGGGGCTGATGTCTTCCCACTAGTCCTGGCCATGGGCAGCCCGGCCCGAACGGCCCGGCCCGAAAAAGCCTGACCCGGCCCGGCCCGACGCCGCTCCCGGGCCGGGCTCGGGCCTAGATTTTGAGCTCGAAGGCCGGCCCGGGCCGGGCTCGGGCCCATCGTTTTCGTGTTTTCTTGAAGGACGGGTCGGGCTGCCCCGAAGCCCGACGGGCTTTTACGTGTTCGGGCCGGGCTCGGGCCCAGAAAACAGGCCCGATGGCCGGGCCGGGCCGGGCTCGGGCCTGGGTTTTTTGCGTCGGGCTTAGCTAGGCCCGGCCCGGCCCGAGGTATGGCCAGGTATACTTCCCACCCATCCAGGTTTAAGGCATGGTACTTGCAATTTGGGTTTGTTGCACCAATTATACTGTAAGGGCTTCCCTTACAGTCTTTCAGTCAAAAAAACATACATGGAAAGGACTCACCTCAACATGCACATCACACAACATGCATGAAAAAAAGGGCCATCCTCGCTATTCTATTTCTCTAAACATGCAAGCATGCCACATCATCATGCAACATACATGGGAAAAGACTCACATCAACATGCAAACATGCATGAAAATTTCCATTCTATTATGATATTATAATTTAATAAATAGCATATAACCATACAATAATCAAACACAATAAGTTATATGTATTTTCAGTTCTGGCTCTTATATTATTACTCCAACTCTTCATGTTTCATACAAGAAATCTCATTGAAGTAAGTTGCAAACTATCCCGCAACAACGTGTGGGGGTATCATCTAGTTAATGTAAAAACGCTGGCAAGAAGGAGAGAGTGGAAAAAATACACACACAAGAATGTGGATAGATGACCACTTGGACATGGGCTATGTCGTGACGGAAAAGGGCTAGCCCATGGGCTCTTTCTCGGCCAGAGTGGGCCTATAGCAGGTTTCCGACGCATCATCATACTCCCGCCATAGGCGAGCGTCTATACATCTTGCTTGTAGCAAGATAGATGGGGGAGCTCCTATTTGGGGAAAGTATCTAGTGCTCTCAGGCTTGGGGTGCTCCTGGTGCTCCAAATGTCCGAAAAACATTTTTAAGATGTTCAAAAATTTTTGAAAAAATTGCAGCACATCGACAGAACATCGATGTCTCTTGTCACAAAATTTTAAGTCAAAATTCGAAACATTGCTTGAGATACAAAAATGACAAACTTTTGTACATAACATAAGTTGGGCTTTAGTTTTGACCCATTATCACATTGATGTCAAATTTGTCATTTTTGTATCTCGAGCAATGTTTCGAATTTTGATTTGAAATTTTGTGACAAGAGACATCGATGTTCCGTCGATGTGCTGCATTTTTTTCAGAATTTTTTGAACATTTTAAAAAATGTTTTTCGCATCGGAGCACCGGGAGCACCCTAGGCCTGGGAGCACTAGATACTTTCCCCTCCTATTTAGTGTAGTAGGGGCTGGTGAACGAGGCAACGCCCATCCGCATCCCCCCCCCCC
>NC_041388.1:565297065-565302947 GCF_002162155.2 Triticum dicoccoides | reverse complement strand
TTAATTTTGTTCTTTTATTTATTTATTTTGTCTTTTTCCTTTTAAAATATTTCAGGATTTAAAAAAATCCAATTTGAAATCACTTGTGAATTTTCAAAAAGGTTCAAGAAAACAAAAAAAATGCAAATTCAATAAATGTTTGTGATTGAAAAATGTTTGCATATTTAAAAAATGGTCATGCATTTGAAAAAAGTTTGTTCAGAAATTTATCAAGTTCATGATTGTGGATAAAATATTCTTGTGTCAGAAAAAGTCTTGAATTTGCATAATATTCACTAATTCAAAAACTGTTCAAACAATTTAAAAAAATCACACTGGTCAATAATGATCGTGAATTGCAAAAAAGTTCATGAATTCAAAAAAATGGTTGTCCAAACAAAAAACGTTCATGAATTTTAAAAAAATGAAATTGCAAAAAATGTCCCTCAACTCATTTTTTCACATATTCAAAACAATTTTCAAGAGTTCGGAAAAATGTTCACGATTTTAAAAATGCTGGCAAATTCAAAAAAGTTAACAGTTCTAAAAATGATCAAGAATTTGAAAAAATGTTCACAATTTCATAAAAAAATCATGAATTTGTAAAAATGTTCATGATTTCAAAAACAGGGAAAAAAGAACGAACATGAAAAAGGGCAAAGAAAAATCAAAAAAGAAAAAAATGAGAATATGGAAAAAGCAGAATAAACCAAATGAAAAAACATAAAAGTAAGTACAATAAGTTGATGTAGATAGGCTCTAAGACATTAAATATTATGTTTGTGCAACGTCGGAGGAAAGAGAAGATGAGAGATAAGAGAAGCGGGCTACAGATAGCCGGCTACAGCACGCGCTCGTAAAACTATATGGGAGAGTGAGGTGTGTCCTGTACCATAAAGTAGTACATATTTATATCTAACTATTTACTTGTCGGCTATAAGTTTGACTATAAATGACGTGTCAACATCATATAACCAGCAACTAGCTATACTATGAATCATGATCTAAAAACGGTTTGGGAGGGTCCTCGAACCTTTCCAAAACCGAAAAAGCTAATGGGCTGACCCAAATTGTATGTAGTGGCTGGGGGGTACGCATTCGGTCGCCAACCATTGACCTCTGCGCCAAATAGAATCCCCGAGATTGACGTCCGCCTCGCCTACAGGGACATTTGTTGGCCTCGACCCCGAAACTTGGTTAAAGCACGCACGATAGTTATAAAAGAACTAACGTGTGAGGCGCTAGTTCGGTACATGATAAGTACGATTTTAATTTTTAATCACTTTATCCATTTTCTTCTCTATATATATCTTTTGATTTTTTTCTATAAATAAGAATGGTTTTACTTTTTTGACATTTTCCGTTTTCTTCTTTTGAAAAATATTTCAAAAACTTATATGCATATGTTGTGTATTAAGAATATTCATCATGAATTAAAGAAAATGCTCGTCAAAATTTTGAAAAAATTAGTAGTTTGTCTGAAATTCCACATCTTGTATTAAAAAATATTCATTGGCTATTTGGAAACTTCCCACCTTGTATTAAAAATGTTCATAGGAATTAACAAAATGTTCATCATGCAATAAAAAATTATCAAAAATAAAAAATGTTAGTCATGTATCAAAAATAATTAATCATAAATTAAAAAAATCATAACACGGACATGATTGTTCATTGTGCATTCAAAACATTTTACAATTTTTTAATAATGTTCAGTGATGAATTTAAAATTAATACACAAGAAGCTTTTGGAAAAGAAATCTTGATTAAGCCTTTTGAGATTCATCGTGAATATTTTCTAAAATACAGATTAACCATTTTTGAAATTACACAATGAATATTTTTTGGTACATCATTACCATTTTATAAATACATATGAACATTTTGGAAATACCCGACAATTTTTATAAACTCTATGAACATTTTTTTAATACACGATGAACATCTTTGACAACGCGGAGAATATTTTTTAAATGCATTATTATTTTTAAGCATTGAACATGTTTGAAAGTGGTGAACTTATTAAAACATGATGAACAGTTTTGAAATATCTAATGTACATTTAATATAATATGGTAAATTGTTTTGAAAATATACTATAGACATTTTTATGCATGTTGCAAAGAGAAAGTTAAGGACCAAAAGAAGCAAACTAAAAACATAAAAAGAAAAATATGAAAATGAAAATTTGAATTAGAAAATAAGGACGACTTTTAAATACATGATACATATTTTTGAAAACACTATGATCATATTTTGAAAACATTATGAACAAAGAGAAGAACCAATACAAGAGAAAAAAAGGAAAGGGAACAGAAGGAAAAAAGAAAAACATAATAGAAAAAAGATGAAATGGTAAAACTGATACTATTAGTCTAAGACATGGATAATCTGCTCGTGAACTGAAATACACCCACATGAACATAAAATTCTAAAAAATAGTAAATACAATAAAAAATTCTGAAAATTTTGTGGATGAACATTAACAATTTTTCTCACATCCTGCCAAATTTCACCTTGAAAGGACATCCATATAGGCATGTATAAAAGAGGCGAGCCTCAAAAGACACAATTTGGAGGACTCTTTTTTGGTTTTTAGTCACACACCTCTACAGTTGTTCTTCGCGGATAAATTTTGCAGGACATTAGAAAACTTGTTGATACTCATCCACCAAAAAAATTATATTTTATTATTTTGTTAACTACATTTTTGGAATACACTGTTCATGCGGGTGCATTTGTCCTCGAGATTAGAGTAACACTTTGATCTAATAGACTAGTATAATGAAAAAGACAAGCAGTCTAATAGATTAGTGAAACATGACACAGTGCAGCACGTATCTTGGATAAAAGAAAACGTGTTGACTCCACCAACTGATACATTCAAACAGTCAGCTGCCTCCCGCCTCCGCCATGGGTTCCACATCACACCTATTTTTTTTTACACTCAAAACCCTCTTTATTCGTCGAGTTCGCCACCAGTAGTAGTATAGCCAACCCTACCCTATCATATCACATCATTGATAAGTAGAGGGATTAAGACCTAAGGAGTACCATCTATCCAAGTTTCCGGTGGTTAAAAATCTAGCTAAGTGAAATGGTTCGTCATCTCCTTTTTCTACTTAGAAAACTATCATCCTTTTGTTTTCCCATCCTCTCTCCTAACAGAAGCTCCTACGGTCCTCCCCCTCCACGCAAGGTATGCCTTCTTTCTCTCGCAGCCACACGGTCATTGCAAGCTCACCTCTGCTACCTGAAGGCGCCACGCCACCACCCCAACGACGTTGCAACAGGTGTCGCCGCATGCAGGGCGCATCGTAAAGCTGGCACGATGTTGGTAAAAACTATAAGAAAGGTCATAAAACACTAAACATCGTATGATGTATTTGTTGCCCCTGTGCGTGGTAGAGAACGGGGCTGCGAGGTGCCAAGTTCGAGTCCCAGCTGCCATGTTAGCCTCACAGTGGGCCACTGACACAGCTACATACGTGAAATAGCATCCTATTTTCATCTCCATGCAAGTTCACGGACTAGAAACATGTATTTTACAAAAAAAATGAGTTTTTTTTTTACAAATTTATATGCCAAACTGACCACCGCGCGCAAGTTGTGAGACCAGTGTATTTACCTCAAAACAGAAGGCCGAAACCAGCCCAAATACTCTTCTGGGTTGTAAAATGATGGCTCAGTCCGGCCCAAAAGGCAAAACCAACCCGACCCAGCCCGGTTTTGCCGGGCCGTCGGGCCGCTGTGCAACCCGAGTCCTCACCGGACCTTCCAACCCGAGTCCTCGCACCGTGCCGTACCTTAGCCTCATCGCCGACGCCGCAGCCCCGGCCCCGTCTTGCGCACACCCGGCGCACCTTCTGGATCCGCCCCTGCGCGCAGCACTCGCCCCCCGCCCCCCGCCCCTGCTCGTCGAGCCCTCGCTCCCCGGATCTCCAGCCATGTACGGCGGCGGTAAGATCCCTCGCTCCTGCCCCTGCCCCTGCCCCTGCTAAACCCTAACTAAACCCTGGAGATCCCCCGCGGCGACCGCTAATTTTTGCTTGCTCTCCCCCCACGCAGACGAGGTCTCGGCCATCGTCATCGACGTGGGCTCCTACAGCTGCAAGGCCGGCTACGCGGGCGACGACACCCCCAAGTCCGTCTTCCCCTCGGTGAGCTTCCGCCGCCGCTGCTCCCAAACTGTTGGAATTATGCTGTTTGTGTTCGTTTATTAATTGGGAGCGGAACCGACACCATGTGCTAAATTTGTGCGCATTGCATCCGCGCAAGTTTGTGCTGGTGGTGGACGGATTAGTGCTCACTTACCCATTGGTTTCAGCGCAGCGCGTGCAGTCTTGTTAATCTACCGACGACGAAGTTGGTTCATGATTCAGGCTCTAATGTCTCAGATTTGCCACTAGCTATTAGTGTTAGCTACTGTGAGCCTTTCTTGCATGCTGCACTATGAGTCAAACAAAAAGGAAGAAGCTGAATTTCAAGTGTTAGTGGGATTATTGGGCTAATTTTTGCAGTCTGGCAGTAAATTGCTAGTTTCACTCTGTTTCTGATGAAATAAACGAACTACTCATGTAATAACATTGAAATAAAAATGAGATTTTTTTAAGAAAATGGTTTAAATTTGGCCATTTAGGGCCTGTTCGGTAGCCCTCCACATCCCCAAACTCCTCAACTCCTTAGCCCAAAACCTGCAGCCAGCTTCTTGTTGAAAACCCGGAGTTGGACAGATCGTTTGCCTCGACAGCTTCTCGCTGGTTAGCGCGAGCATGGGCTGGCAGCCCAGCCTGAATCCCCTTTTCTTTTTCCTCCCACGTGCTCACATCTTGGCCCACGTTGGATGCTTTTTCAACCTGCAACACGGACGAACATGACGTCTCCTGGAGCTGCCAATCCCTGTCAAATTAGGGAGATTAAGGACACGGTTTGTCTCAACTTTAATATGTAATTTGTTGCCCACTGTCCTCCGAACCCATTCCATCAAATAGCACAATCTATTACTCAGTAACGGACTAACGGTAGAGATCGGAGTGCAGCCGTGACGACGGATGAGGCGGATGGGGACAGGGGACACAGTGGGATGGGGTGGGAGAAACCCGATGGCGGCGCCAAGGGCTTGAGTCCGTCGAGGCTCGGCTGCGCCTAGGACTGGGAGTCGAAGGAGCAGCTGCTGAAGCTCAGCGGGGAGGGACGGTGAAGGGAGGTTCGAGGAGAGTGGAGGAGGAGAGGAAGCACTCGGGCTCTTTTTTTCATTCGTGAACAATACCGGTTCGCTACCGTGGGTCACTTGGCGTGGCAGTACATTTTGGCCAGTACAACTTATCGCATTCAGTATCTGGTTTTGATATGTTCAGGTTGTTGGTTCAATTGAACAAGCGGAAGATACCGATGAAGCTAAGCCAGAGAAGGAGGCTGACTCTGCATCAGATCCTAAGAATGGATCCAAGCCTATGGATGTGGACAAAGCGAAGAAAAACCGCAAATTTTATGTAGGTCAAGAATTAGAATTCAGGAGGGATCATATGGAGGTCAGTAACCACACATTCTAAGGGTGATTTGTTACTCATGATTTCTATTAGCTATCGCTTATTGGCCCCCCCTCCACAAAACAGGTGATCTCACCGATGAAAGATGGAACAGTTACGGATTGGGATGTTGTTGACAACATATGGAATCATGCTTTTAGGTAAATTTATTTATCTACTTGATGCAGCTCAGAGCAATTTCTCCTCTTTAACATGGTCCGTTGATAATCAGCAATGACACCAGCTGAACTACAATTAAGTTATTAGTTCAAGTTTAACATTTAGCATTCTGTGTTCATTTCGCTGAGTATACTATTGTGAAATTGTTAGTTTGTGAGTAAGCGAGACAGGATTCGTTGTTTTCCCTCCTGTTTT
>NC_041388.1:565272615-565296600 GCF_002162155.2 Triticum dicoccoides | reverse complement strand
CTGTTTTATTTCATATGTTGGGATGCTTTGTCTTCTGTAATAGCTAAGTTTGATTAAGTACAAGGATTTCCTTGTTATGATGCTATGTAATTTTTTGAAGTTACTATTTCTGTGGATCTACTATATTGTCATACTGACTTGTTCTATATTTCAGACGGCGGCTATTGATCAATCCTGAAGAGCATCCTATGCTCATAGCGGAACCATCTATAAACAGTGCACAGCAAAGAGAGAAGTATTTTCTATGTTTGTTTTTAAAATATTTATATTGCTAACCCATATCAATGCTTTCAAGCCTGACTCTTAGTTTTCATGTTCTGTAGAGCAGCAGAACTTATGTTTGAGAAGTACAAAGTGCCAGCGCTGTTCCTAGCAAAAAATGCAGTATGTCTCTCTCAGAAGTAATCTTTGATGCAACTAGTTTATTATTTTTAATTGTTGATTGGTTTGTCAGGTTCTCACATCTTTTGCATCTGGACGTGCTACATCTCTAGTGGTTGACAGGTCAGCATTTTCTTGATGACATTTTATCTCTGCAACCTGCTGCTTTCCTTAGAAATAGATGAAGGCCCCTTGTTTGCTATGTTAGCCCGATTAGTTTATGAACAAGTCCACTGTGTTGTGGTGACTGATTGGTTCTTAATTTCCTACTCTATGTCTGAAGTAAATTGCTTTTCACCAATACGTTGCACATAACACACAGATAGTGTGTAACAGTCCATCCGCACCAAGGAAATACTCATGAAGAAGTTGGTTCTAACTTCTAACTGTTAATGCTTGAATTTCCCTATTTCACTTTCCTTGATTTGAACACCTTAATCTGGTTTTGTGCTTAGGTGACCTTCTCGATTCCTTAAGAAGCAGTGTTATTAGAGTTGAACAAGCTGGTGTCAAACATATATCAAATTTATTTCATCTTAATTTTACTGCTTTGGGTCTTTATCATGATAGAGATTTCTGGAATATGACAGAGCGATCATGTTTGGTGCAGTGGTGGTGGGTCTACTGTGGTTTCTGCTGTGCATGATGGTTATGTTTTGCAAAAGGTATGTTATGCTATCAATATCCTGATTTTCAAGGGGAGGTGTAGTGATTTGCCTGTTTTCACATTGTACATTTCTTTTGAAAATTTGATTAATCCAGGCTGCTTTAACATTTGATAAAATAAAATGCTAAGTTATCATATGGACTCTGGGATATGCAACATTATTATCGCTTTTGCCTTGGCTCTTCTGAAGCCTTTTCTTCTACCATTTTGATAACTTGTTGTCATGTGGCAGTCTGTGGCAACTTCTCCGATTGGTGGTGAATTTTTAACTGACTGTATGATGAAAAGCTTGGAGAGCAAGGGCGTTGTTGTAAGCACCTCTCTTAGTTAAGATAGCATACTAGTCCTTGCTGTATTTTCATATCCTGTTTGTTCACTTCTCAGATCAGGCCCCGGTATTCATTCAAGAAGAAGGAAGTGAGCCCTGGAGATTATAAGGTGTAGTTTCTATAACATTGCATCTGATATTGACATCCTTTTCTTGTCTGCTTGTGATTCCTTTGGACCAAGAGATAACTCTTCACACCATTCGATGTGCCCCTTTGTTGAAACTCCTTGTACCATTGAATGTGAGCTGAGCCATTGGTATAGTTGAAATCAACACACCACCAGTAAAGAGGAGGGGCAAAATATACCTATCATCCTTGTCTTCTAACGAAAAAAAGTGAGAGAGCCTACAAGGTGGTCTGTACCCCTCCTCCCTTGTCAAATTCGTTTCTGGCACCAATTAAATAAATCTCTCAGTAGACATCGAATACTATTTTGGCATTTCCAATATCATGAAGTTACGCCTTCCTGTACATATCAATATTCACAGATACATGCGCACTAGGTGGTTCTCTGACTATATATAGCCATCCCTTTAAAATATCTTTAGTGTTTTTCTTCGCATTTATGTGGTACTAAGGTTCTGAATTTGCCATGTTAATTAATTAATCATGGTTACATTCTAATTTAGTTAACATTACACTGGATGGATATAAGGGAAACTATGCGGTGTTTATTCTGTTGACCCATGTTTATCTTTTCAGGTTGTAGACCTTGATTTTCCAAACACCACGGATAGTTACAGGTTGTACCACATGGTATGTTCATTGGCAAATCTGTAATTCTTGTTTTGCTTTGTTAATTTTTGTCTCGATGCATTTAATCGTGATGCTTACTCTGTATCACAGAGAGCTATTGCTAGTGACATCAAGGAGACGGTTTGTAGAGTTCCAGATACTCCTTTCGATGGTATAACATTTCGAAAATACATTATTCCTGTGATTGTTTAGATCTGCTATATTGATGCGCAAGCTTGGACCATACTGGCATGTACGCAAAATCTGAGGATCAAGCCAATTGCAGTTGATCCATCTTCCCCTTATATAATAATAAAGCAAATAGTGCTTCTGGTCGTCCGTCATTAAAGCTGCCTCTAAAGTTGTAAATTATTACCCACCAATGCCACCGGTAAGTGAGAAAAACGTTTGGTTTCTTATATTTTGTTTCATCTGCGGCGGGCATAGCTCAATAGGAGGAGATCCCCTCATATGCAATAACCATGCACGTAGCTCATTGGTTGGTACCTTCACATACCCGCGCTGGAGGTTGTGGGTTCGATCCCTACCCTCCCCTTTTTTACAAAAGATCAAATACTTTTTGAAATTTTCATATCTTTCAAACCCTAACTCCAAATCTAACATGTCATATATGAAAATTCATCAGAAAAATGTGTAGATTCCAAATATGCCTTCATCATTAATTTTTTTAAAAATATGTTCGATCCCTACCCTCCCCTTTTTTCCAAAAGATCAAATACTTTTTGAAATTTTCATATCTTTCAAACCCTAACTCCAAATCTAACATGTCATATATGAAAATTCATCAGAAAAATGTGTAGATTCCAAATATGCCTTCATCATTAATTTTTAAAAATATGTTCAGGGTGCAAACTTAAATAATACGTTCTTTATATGATGAGATATCTTAGAAATGCCTATTACATATGCCCTTATAGATTGGTTGTTTTTGGTGGAGCTATCCGATATGTTTGCAACCAAATTAAGTCTTGAATTGAATTATGGTTGCAAACACACATATATTTTTATATATGCAAACACATATATGACAAAAATAATGCTCTTATGCACATGCTATCATTGAATACTAAAATGTACTTTGCTATTTTCATTTTAATGCAATATTCTTTGGACATCACCGAGAAACAACATCAAATGCATAAACATATACCGGCAGCTAGGTAGATATTTGTGTTGTATAATGAATTCTAAACACCTTGAGTACACTTCAAAAATCATCACACATTTATGTTTTTTCACAACACCACTTAGCATGTTGCTTGTTGCGTGGCATCACGAAAGATTTCAAGGGATTTGCTGTGTCGTCAACTGTGTGTATGAGGGATGATTTTTTTTTCTCCCGTTGCAACGCACGGGTATGTTTGCTAGTTAATGAATTATATATATGCATACAACTATAATATAGTTGGCTACTTTTTATGCATATCCATGTCAATTACCATTATTTTTAGGTTTTTTATCATTTATACCACTACTGACGGAGCGATGGCATTTCTGAGTGGTTGTAACTTCTAATGGCAAAACTAAGTAGTGGGACACAACTAGTGGCATAAATGATAAAACTCCCTTTTTTATTTGTTTGACTGATTTGACATATCTCATTGTATGTTTTATTTAAGGTTCTCCTGTTCACTTTCCCTGCTTTATTTTCATGCAGAAGTGGCATATGCAAATGTTCCTACAACTTCATATGAGCTTCCTGATGGGCAGTAAGTTATCAATATCATATAGACACTTCTCTCAAGTCAGATTAATTTCATTTTTTTAGCAATTAGATATTGAATATGGGCTAGTAGCTACTTTTCTGGAGTGTATCTGAGGCATCTTGCCCCTCTTACTCCATTGGGCATGCCCTCTTCAGTACGCCCAACAAATAGCCATGACAAACTTCGTTGTTTACAAATCGACATAAAACTAATATATCATAACACTGAGAACTTGTGGTTTAGAAACCATAAAGTTTCTAGGATCTGTGCATGTGCCACATTTTAGTATAGCCCCGAGTTGCAATTTTGCAGCCTGGTAGACCATATCATGATGCAGCTACTATGATGATTATAGATTTTCATTCCCATTACAAGTATGCATGGTATTCCGATTTCGGATGCACAATGCACCTATAAGGTGTTAGGATTCTAATGTCTCCACTTTCTCTGTTTCTGTTACTGCAATTTTGTGGTAAATATGTTGTTTATGGTTGTACTGCTTAAGTTATAACTTATCTATGTTATATCTGAGCAGAACTATCGAAGTTGGTGCAGAGAGATTCAAGATTCCTGACATTTTGTTCAACCCATACCTTTCTCAGGTGAGTGAGAAATGTATAATTTGCTGTGTGCATGTATGTTAGTTGGTCAGGTTTTGTGCTAGTGGTTGATTACACTATCCAGGAACAGAACAAGTTCATTGCTTCTTCAGTAGATGCTATCAATATTCAATAATTTCTTTTGGACCTAGCTGACTTGTCTTCAACCCCTCTCCTGCACACTAATTTTGTGATCAACAGACTATTCCTGGGATCGATGGATTTGGAGATTCCACTTCGATTCGTGGACTTCCACGAATGGTGAGTTAAATTATGGGTGCTTATATTGTTGTGCAGCTTGGACAGTTCTTCATGTTAATGAAGTTGCTGCCACCATTGTTTTTCATCAGGTCCTTGAGAGTGTAAATAGGTGTGATGTTGACATTCGCAAGGAGCTACTCAGCAGCATCTTGGTAAAGACATTAATTCCAGTGCTGCATTGCTACTTCTCTCTACATGCCCGCATGCACGGGCTTAGTGAAAGAACTTGTATAACATAATCTTCAATTCTCCTGTTATAATTTGTTAATACAACTCTAACATCTTCAAACTTGTATTCTTGATAGCTTTCTGGTGGCTCATCATCAATTCTGCAGTTAAAGGACCGTCTAGAAAAAGAAGTACTGGAGGTAAATAAAAAGGCAGCTGAAGAAGCTAGGATAAATGTTGCTGTATTTTACATGTTTTCACCGCTTTCAAGCATGTTTCAGTTTATGTATTCTTTTTCTTCGAAGCTTTGCTGTTAGTTCAATGCAATAACTTTTTTTTCGAGAAAACGCAAAGGACTTTTTGCGTTTCATTTCATTGAAGAGATGAGAAAGTACAATCCTCCTAGGAGGTGGTGGTTATATGGATTGGCACCCTATCAGTGGACATCCCAGCTAGTGGGGAGGACTACCCTGAGACCCAAAGCGCCAGCTTGTGCCCAACATTTGGCTTCGGCCTTAATCCTATCTACGAGTGCGATAGCCGAGGGCCGTGCATTCATGAAGACGCACTCGTTGCGCTGTTTCCAGATCATCCAAGGAACGAGCATGGTGATGGATTGCAGACCTTTCTGTAGCGCCTGTGGGGTCTGCCCTTTCGTTCGTTGCCACCAGTCTGTGAGGCTGGGTTCATTGCTTGGCGGTTGAGAAGGTATCCTCGCCCAAGCCAGCACGTCGTACCAAACCTGCCGCGTAAACGGGCACTCTAGGAGCAGGTGCCACATCGACTCAGGGGCCTGATCACAGAGGAGGCATCGTGGATGGTGCTGTAGGACGCGACGGGCGAGTCTATCCGCTGTCCAACACCGGTCCTGGCTAGCCAACCAGTGAAAGAAATGGACACGTCGCGGTGCCCAGCTCTTCCAGGTAAGCTTCCAGGAGGGGCATTTCATAGATCCGTGGAAGGTTGCAGCGTAGCATGACCGTGCCGTATAGGTGCCACTAGCCGTCCATCTCCAGAGCATCTGGTCAGGCCGGTTTGGTAGGCTGATGTGCTGCACGGCATGCCAAAGTCTGAGATATTGGCCAATCTCGTGAATCCCTATCGCTCCTTGGATGTCGCGACTCGCGAGCCCAAGCGTTGCCCGCAAGGCCTGCGGCCACCGTTCTTGACTTGCGTCGCCATTTGGGGATGCATCGGTAGAGTGCCGGTGCGAGTTCGCGCACGGACTGACCATTGAGCCATCGGTCATTCCAAAACAGTGCCGTCAGTCCATCACCGAGCACCATGGTCGTCGATGCGTAGAACAACGCGCGCTCCTCGCTGGAAAACTGGAGGTCGAGGCCTCGCCATGCGCGATCGTCGTCCGTGTGGGAGAGCCACATCCAGCGCAGGCGCAGCGCGAGGCCAGCGCGCTCCAGATCCTGGACCCCAAGCCCGCCGTACTCGAGCGGGCGGCACACACGTCGCCAGTTGATGTGGCAGTGTCCGCCATTAGCAACGGCGCGCCCAGCCCACAAGAAGCCGCGCTGGATCTTTTCGAGCTGTCTCAAGGTCTTCTTGGGCGGCGCAAACGCGAGCAGTTGATGTATCGGGATCGCGGCGAGCACCGATTTGACCAAAGCCAGCCGCCCGGTTTTGTTCATGAGCCATGCTTTCCATGTGGGGAGCCGAGCAGCCACCGAGTGTTTGTCAAAACATGCTTTAGACAAAGCTTTCCACCTTATTTCTGCGGCCTTCCTAAAAAAATAGAAGAGTAAAATGCATCTCATTGATTCTTTTGGTTAGTGACTAGTCATTACATGGTTCATAAAAAGGAGAATCTATGGTTAAGGCTGTTGAGAATTGTTCTTTTGTCTTGGTTTTTACTGGTTAGTTAATGTTGTTCCTGAATCTCTGAGCTTATTCTTATTTGTAACTCAATTATCGCAGGAGTCCCCTCAAAATGCTCGTGTAAAGGTTTTGGCAAGTGGAAATTCAACAGAGAGGCGATTCAGGTAAGACCTAGTATATTTGCTTGTCTTTGCATGCACTGACTGCTCCGTGGAGCCCGTTAGCAGCAGAGGAATTTGAATGATTGCTTGTGTTGCCATTGGAAAGTAAAACTGTTCCTTTTGCTGTTTTAATTACATGAGTAGCTTAATGCAAGAACTTGTCGTGGCCCTGAAGGCGGTCTAAAATTTGATGAAAGCATGCTGATCGCAATGCCAGGAATAAAACTTATCCTTGACCATAGGGAAGGGCCACCACAGTTAAAATGCATGCCGTGTAACTGGTTTTGTCTGTGTGGCCGCTAGTGCCGAGATTCATCATCGGTTAGATGTTGATTGACATGACTGACACATTATAATTTGATGAGTGCAGTGTCTGGATTGGAGGGAGCATCCTTGCATCCCTTGGGTCGTTCCAGCAAATGTGGTTCTCCAAGGCAGAGTAAGTTTGATTTTCTAGGTTCTGTTTGGTTGCCCTGATCTTCTGTATCGCACGCCTAAGAATATCTATCTTCTCGCAAACAGGTACGAGGAGCACGGCGTTTCCTATATCCAGAGGAAATGCCCATGAAATGGCGAAGCATGCATGCAGCCCAAGCTTTGTGTTGCCCAAAGATGTGTGTGGGCAACAGTTAGATGCAGGCGACCGACTATCTTTAGGTCCGTGAGTGCAGCTCTAGAACAAACTCAGCTGATACTTGCACGTGCGTGCCCAAAGATGTGCGTTGGTTGCCACCTTTGTTATCTGGGGGATATTTATAATTGTTGTCGTTACCGAATTATCTTTAGCTCCACGAGTCCAACTTGAGAACAAACTCATCTGATACTTGTCATTGATGGTAGATACTAGCAGTTCATGCGATGAATTTTCTCGCCGTTGATGTAGAATGTGTAACAGTTTACTCTGCAGACGTCAATCAATGTATCTGCGATTCAAGTATTAGCCATTTAGGTATGCAGCTGGTTCTTGAATTGAAGCTGTCACTGATGGACTACATCTTAGGTCAGTCATGTTAAACGGTTATTGGACTTGCACTGCCGAGCTAAGAACGAGCTCCATTCACATCAACGCTGTTGCTGGTTTCCTGGTGTTTGTTGTTAATGGCGCTACGAGCATACCGGTAACAGTGACTCTGGCATGAAGCGGACAACATAATATTAGTTGAAGAAACTACTTGCATTTCACAGGAACTGCGGAGGTAGATGTGAACATATGAAATTGCAGCAGTTTATTATAGCTAGCTGTTTCAAGGAGAGAGTCGAGATGATCACAACTCCACAACTAATAATACAAGCCATTCCTTAGTGTACAGATTCCATACGCACTAGTCAGTTCCTCCTTTGGGGAATATAACACTGTCGACACATCCATGGCCGCTTTTATTGCTTGAGAAGAACGCAGCACAGAACAGAGATCACACAGCGCCGCCGGCAGGGGGAATCGATCGAGCATCGGCGGGCCCAAAATCCAAATTAGCGCTTCCTGGAGTCGATGAAGTCCTGGAGCGCGGCCACCTGGTCCCTGGTCGGGGGCTGGTCGTTGTTCTTGATGGAGCGGTGCACGTCGTACGTCGTCGCCCCAAAGAACACCAGCCTGCATACAGCAACCACCCAGATTTGATGATTAATCAAACCACGGAGGACTGGAGGAGCAACGAGAGAGACCAACAGAACGCCTCTTGCCTACCCTGCGGCGAGCAGCGCCATCTGCCTCGGCGAGACGTGCCTGCCCAGCCCCCTCATCCTCGTGCGGTGCTCACAGGCGACACGGGGAACGGGGGAAGGGAGGAAAAGACACGGGCATCGGTTCGCTAGCTCCGAGACTGCTTCCGAGCATACGTGCCGTGCGTGGCACGGGGTACCTGTTAACTTAAGGCGTGGGATCCATCCGTCCGTGTCCTGCCAGGAGGAAATATGCGTTGCAACGGCACATAACCACAACAGATCTACTTCCTTTTATTTTAACACCCACGTGACATTACCAAAAGAACCCATGCGTTGCAACGGAAGAAAAAAAAAATTACCACATGCCCCGTACCCGATAACCGTTACTCAAGACCCCAATAGGTTCATGTGCATCCCATCTGTGTTGCCGCTTATTCGACTTCCCACCCTCGCCGACGGTGGCCTCACGGCTCACACACCCACAACGTGTTTGAATGTGGGCAATTCTAAGTTGTGTATCTCCTCGTAAGATGAGAAATCTGCTATGAAAATAATGTTGTAGTCAGGGTTTAAAAGCTATGGATATTTTTAAGAAGCATTTGAATCCGCTCCCAAAAAATAATGTTGTTTTTCAGAGGGCTGCGAGTTTATTAAACGAAATATCATGGGGTTTTATGCAAAAAGAAACAAGTTTTCTAGATTCACTTAAAACAGAACCGTGGGTTAATTAACCAGAAGATCAAGGGGTTTCTGCAAAAAATGAAACATTTTTCTTATTCACTTAAAACAGGACTGCGAGTTGATTTCAAGAAATGGTAGTTTTTTTTTGAAATATCATCAACGGACTGGTAGAAGCACTTCATTTTTTTGGTGATCTCAAATATTTCAAATGGGTCATTTCAAATATTCTAAACTGGCTTTTTCAAATATTTCAAACCAGGCGTTTAGATTATCTCAAATAAATGATTCCAATTACTTTAAAACAGTGGTATCAATCATTTCAAGAGATCCCAAATCTGTTTCACATGCTGATTTCAATAAATGAAATAACTTCAGATATTCCACATGTGCGTTTCAATTATTTAAAAGTAGAGATAATGATTATTTTAACAAGGGAAATGCTAGCTGTCATACGCTCCCTGGAAGTCCAACCCCAGCAAATGCCCGCATCGCCATCACACGAATCTCAAAGCAGGACCATTGCCACGTCGAATGGCTGGAGGCGCTCGTTGAGTGCTAATTCCTGGTGAACACTCGTTTTCCCTTCCTTCTTTTCCAAAACATGCGCAACCTGCGCGGGGGGGAGGTTTCAAACCCGCGACCTCCGGCGAGAGCGCGGGGCTTTTTGGCAATGCTCCAGAGATGTGATTCATGAACATTCGTGATAACTTGCATTTTTGAAGCTTTTTTTAATTTCGTCCAAAAATCTCCTTTTCTTATCTTTCTCACATGGCAGTTTTTTTTATAAGAGGATGGCATTTTTATTATAAGAAGATGACATCTAACATTCTTAAGAAGTTGCTCCCCACTTCTACCTATTCTCTCATCATGCAGCCTATCCACATCATCATTGTGCCACATCATCTTTTCCTCCTTTTTATTAGACAAATCAACCTTTTTTTTCCTCCCAACCTTCTCTCCCGCAAGAAGTTGCTCTTGTGGAACCAACCGTCTGACCATACGAGCAAACAACCTGGCCATTTATTGTCACGGACTCACGCTTTTGTCTTCTGGACTTCTCCTCTGCCCGTTCGTTTGCTCTTCCATCCCCTTCTGTTCCGTCAACTATGATGATCCTCCTGTGAGGCTGTGAGCCCCTCTCCCTTCCAAATCCACTATGAGGACCGCGGCCATACTCATGCTCTACCATCGCTGCCATGGAAAATTTGCAAGGCTCGACACAGACCGGCACAACAGGCACCGGACAGGTGGCCACCCCAATATCCAAGCAGGTCCAAAACGCCATTGGTGGCAGGAGGAAGAAGGTGAAGAAATCAAGATCAATAGTATTTCGTGGAGTTGTGCAGTGTTGCTAATTCTGATTTTTTTTTTCCAGAGCAACTCCCTCATGTTGTTTGCTCTGCTCTGAATCCTCCTTGCGCCAGCGGCATCGGACGAACCAGGTGCGTCCCAGTTCGAGGGGGGTCCAGCGGGATGACCCTGGGACGGAGCAGCTCGCCGGCACCCCCGCCTCCTCGCCGCCGCCATGGCCTGCAAGCCTATTTAGCCCCTGCATGGCCGTGAGCATCTTTCCCCCTTCTCCCGCTTGGCTTGATTTAGTGTTCTCATCAGGTGCGTATGCTTTTTGGTGCTTGCGGTAGCTCCCAGGTGGTGTTGTGCTCCTGTTTTTCTTCAGTATTAGCAATGTCAGTAAACTTGGTTATTCGTCCCTTGCTGCATTCCCACGGCATCAGGTTTATGGTACTATTGGAAATTAATGTTTCCATTTACTGTTAATTCTGAACTTTTTCAGGTGAGTGAGGCGAGCTCCCAAACTGCCCATGTCTTCCTGAACTTTCCATCTGCCTCTACTTCGTCTTCTTGGATTGCACTAAATGTTACTTTATCAATTAGTTATTATAATGGATAAAAGATACAGATTGAGGATGTTGCAAATCACGCCCTAACTAAAGATAATGGCGCCGCCGCTACTTGTTGACAACAGCGGCCGTGGATCTCCTGGAGGTCTCGGAGGTACGCTGCTTGGGGTGCAGGCTGATGTTGGAGGTCCGACGGAGTTTATCTGGCCTGACTGCAGTCTCAACGTACTATGCCCGCCGCCCAGGGAAGACACTGCCCCTGCCACCACGGACGCGCACGCGGTAATGTTGTCATGTGGTGCCCTCGGCGAGCTCCTGAGCATGTTGGTCAAGGTATCGTGTTGCAGCCAAGCTGATCGTCGACCCCGTGCACCTCCTGAACTACAATTTGTCCTCGCCAGCCGCAGCTGGCCGCTACAGTGTTCCACCCTGATTATTGCTCCTCGGGAGGTATCTACTCTTTAGGGTTCTGATCATTTTTTTTGAAGGGTTACGATTTTGGTATTCCATAATTGAAGAAATTGCAATTCAATTAAAAAACTACCATTATTTTTTGCCTCATAATACCTTGCTTCATCTCATGCTGGTTTAAGAGCCTTTCTCCCTCATTTAATGATTCCATATATAGAACTTTGTAGTGTGACTACGATATTTTAATTTCCCCATGGAATGGTACCATATTGCTTTCCTTAATGGCAGGCTATAGCTTCTCTTCCCAAGAATGGCTCATATATA
The DNA here is from genome assembly GCF_002162155.2 of Triticum dicoccoides. Classification (NCBI taxonomy): domain Eukaryota; kingdom Viridiplantae; phylum Streptophyta; class Magnoliopsida; order Poales; family Poaceae; genus Triticum; species Triticum dicoccoides. The sequence goes on along the minus strand of NC_041388.1, from coordinate 565,284,805 downwards.
TCACAAAGCTGCAGATTGTAATTCTTTCTCTAAGCATACCGGGTGTGGTTTGTTTTAACATTGTAGACTGAGCGGAGGAATCGATAGTTTTGGTTATCTGCCCAATACTCTTTTCTTGCTGATGATTATTTTGTTTAATGTTCCGCAAGTTCTACTTTACAGGATATTCCAGATGTATTGTTCTCAAAAATCCTGACAAAATATAAACCGCTAATAGGTTTTAATCATTTTTATGACAGGGATTCTATTCTAAAACCACGTGCTCACTTTCACATCAATATGCCTTTTCCTTTTTATGAAATAAAAACAATAAGGAGTCATTATTATTCATAGCAATGATTGATTTGGTTAATTGTCTCATATGCCTGCTCTTAATTGTATTTCAAGAAACTTTGAGCTACTAATTCCCGCTGCAATGCGCGGGGAATCATCTAGTTTTTATTATAAGAGGATGTCAATTTTGTATTATAAGAGGATGGCATTTTTATTACTAGAGGATGAAAGTTTTATTTTTAAGAGCATGTGATTTTTTATTTTATAATATGGTAGCAATTTTATTATTATCAGGATGACATTTTTAATATCTAAGAGGATGGAATTTTATTATAAGAGGATGTCATTTTTTTATAAGATAAGAGGATGGCATGTTTATTGTAAGAGGGTGGCATTTTTATTATTAGAGGATGGCAGTATTATTTGTAAGAGCATGGCATTTTGTATTTTATAATAGGATGAGCATTTTTATTATTGTGAGGATGGCAATTTTGTTATTTTAAGAGGATGACATTTTTATTATTGAGAGGTGGCATTTTCTTTCACTGCCACTTTTTTTTTTGCACACAAGTTTTTTGGTTGATGACTAGGAACATGGCAACTTTTGTGGCATTTTTTCATTTTCCAATTTTTCTCATGGCATTTTCTAAAAACAACTATTTAGTGGGCCTTTGAGCCAACTAGGGATCGCCATGGCCCTCCCCGCTGGCGAACGGGGGAAACGTTCGCTGGAGGACCTCCCCCATGGCGAACGAATACGTTCATTGGGAGGCTCCTCTTGGCAACCGGACGCCATGATTGTTTCAAAACATATTTTGATTATTTACCATAAGTGCAATATTGCAATTTTTTTGTTTCACTAATTTGGAATATTTATGAACTATATATATGTAAGTACATTTTTCAGTTTCACTTACCTGAAATATTTCACTTATTTTAAATATTTACAATTCCACTCCCTCCACCCACAAATACAATATGTTCTAACTTTTTCTGAATCAGATGTATATAGACACAATTTAATGCGTTTGTTCACTCATTTCAATCTGTATGTAGTTCACATTAAAATATCCAAAACATCTTATATTTGTGAATGGAGGAACTATGTCTCAGTAATTACAGTACACATTTCAGTTTCACTTAGTTGGAATTTTAACATATCACATATTTGATTTATTTCAATTTTTCTAAAACATATATCTATGTATTCAACTACATATTTCAATAATCTATTTACTTTCATTTTTTCACAAAAAGTGATTTCAAATATTTCAACATGGTGATTTCATTTTTTGCAAACCAACGATTTCAATTACTTTAAAACAATAGTTTCAATCATTTCATGATATCCCACATCAGTTTCATGCCATGGTTTCAATAAATGCAATAACTTCATATATTCCATAGGTGCATCTCAGTTATTTACAAATAGAGATGATTATTTCAATAAAGTGATAATGATTTTTCAGAATCACATTTCAACTATTTCACATATTTGAAACATTTGAGAGTTTTTATTGAATATCTTAGTAAATTCCACACCTATTTCAATGTTTTTAAACAATTGAAATGACTTTTTCCGAGAATAAAATAGTTTTTTGAGTCCAGGAAATAACAAAATCACCTTATATTTTTTTTGAAATCATGGTTTTGAAACAACTTAAGTTATTTTCATTTCATAAATAACTAATTGAACTCATTTTCAAAATAGTTTTCACTTGTGAAATCTATTTCAATCAATTTTTAAGCAATGAAATTTAAACAAGTTTAAAATATAACCCATGTTTGTCTTATTTGAAAGGTCTTGTTGCCAGTATTGCAAATATATATAAAGTCTCAAAAATATATTCTTAGTTTATAAGATATCAATCAATGAATAATCAAACTATTCCAAAGAAATAAAAGGATTGGTTTTGATTAGGGAGAGAGGAGAGAGATTCTGCATGCAATTGTCCTTTCTTTGTGAGTGCACTCTCTCCACCAGTAGGTACCTTATTCAAGGTTCCCAATAAGATGAAGGTTGTACTCTGGCGCCTGGCTCATGACTGCCTGCCTTCTGGTGATCAACTTAGTCAGCGACAAGTTCCTACCAGGACAGACTGTCCGTTTTGCGGCAGAGAGGAAAGAGTGGAGCATGCTCTGCTCTTCTGTCCCCTTGCTCATGCTGTTTGGGACGACATCAAAGGCTCCTTCGACATCAGACTCCGGCGAGCTGGTTCTCCAGTCCCAAGCAGTGGCTTTTCGACTTCCTCTCTACGTGCTCAGATCGAGAGGTGACTGTGCTTTCGGTGGCTATCTGGCATATTTAGGAGGCCCGCAATATGGCGAGGAATGAACTTGTTGCGCCCCAGCCGAAGCACACTGCTGCCAGGGCAAAGGCTTACATCGACCTCATCTTCCAACATCTATATGATCATGTTCCTGCTACTAGGCGTGAGATCTCCGGCTCCGGTCGTCTTTGGTCTCCGCCGCCGCAGGGTTCGGTTGTTGCCTTCTCTGACGCTGCCGTGTCGGAAGAGCTGGGCAAGTCTGCAGTGGGAGTGGTGATGCTTGACCATGAGGGCCGTTGCGTGGCCGCGTGCTCGGAGCCCCTATCGGGCGCACTGTCTCCTGAGGTGGTGGAGGCCATGGCGCTTCGACGGGCTGTCTCTGTGGCTCGGGAGGAGGGCTTCACCAATGTCTCCGTCAACACTGATTGTCTATCGATGGTGCAGCATCTCTCGTCTTCCCTCACTGATCGCTCGGCTGTGGAATCTGTTCTCTCGGAGGTGAAGTTCTTGGCTAGCGGGCTTTCTTCTGCTCGCTTTCAGCATGTTCGTCGGCAATGTAACGTTTTAGCTCATATCCTAGCTAGAGCTAGTTTGAACTCTTCTAGTTTTTGTTTTTTCCGTTCTGCTCTGGATTGCATCCGGGAGACTCTGTGCAAGTCTGTTGCTTAATCAATAAAGGCCGACGTTCTCTCTCTCTCAAAAAAAGTAGGTACCTTATTGACTGTTTCTGCAAACAAAACCCATGTTTGGCAACAGTTTTGGTGTTTTGCACACTTATGTCCCATGTTATACCTGAGTACTCCATCTGCTTTAGAAATCTAAGATCTACAAATATTATCTCCACAAATATAAAAAATTTGTAATGTTTGACCAAATTATAAGATTTATTGCTCAACTTCCACAATACCAAATAACTGTTCATAATTATATAAAATCATAGAGCCATAAAAACTATTATGGGACATATATGTTTGATTCGATAAAACACATTTGTAATCAAATCCTATTTTTATATTTCATATTGTGTTGCTGAAAAATATAACTAGGATATTAAAAAAATGATTATCTTTATATCCAACAAATTCAATCTACTAAATGTTAATAGACTGGTATATCTTGAAGCCTAAAAAAGCACCACAAATATGGATACTTAAATTTTAATAGACTGGTTCTACATTCCATCCGCAAAAAAAGATTCTACATTCCATAAATTTCCACAAATTACATACATTTGTCTGTGTTTTTTTACCATAAAACAGTAAGGCAAAAGCCCTACTGTGTGTCATTTTTCATTAATAAAGGATAACATAGAATAGTTTTACAATGGTTGATGGGGGAACAACCAGAGATACTCTAGGGGTACATAATAAACGGAAAAGAAAGGAAAACTTAAATATTATCAATCCAAGATGACATGCCATCCTTCAGACTACGTTTGTCTGTGTACAACAATGATGCCGAAAGTGCCATTCTGAGCTCGTGCTCAGATGAGCTCGATATCTCAGACGTCGGGTCGCGCTCAGATTCGCACCACCTAGAGTATTTTAATCTGTATTCGCTGATGTATGTGCGGCTTTTTTCCAGATCGTGGCCCCACTCAACCACCCAATTTAATGCAACGGCCGTCATCCCCAGCCAGGCGGCTCAGACGCTGCGCTACGCCATGGGCCACGGCTCAGATGTTAGGCACCAACAGGCTGCCGTCAGACTGGCCCACGCAGCCACCCTTCGCAAGGTTTGACCATCACATTCGCTAGGATTGTAGCCATATGGGCTTTCATCCAAATTAATCCCATATAGCAAAATAAAATACGGCGGAGTTACTCACTTGTCACGATCACTCCTTTGTACAGCGCAACATATTGCCATAGAAGCGGAGACCATTTCGAGCAGTTGGTATATCATGCTTAAGTCTGACTTTCCTAGGAAACTGATTACCCATCTCCCCTTTCACCTCAATCCTTACCATCCCCACTGGCAACTTCAGATTCCTTGCCATTCTATAACTATCAAACACTCGTGTTGTACAATCAACAATATTTGTTGTCAACAATCAAAACTGTTTACGCTCCATACCATGTAATGCTTAACTTATTTGTTAGCTATGCATACATAACCGAAGAAACATACATGTTCTCCTACTAGAGCCTTGAACCCTAGTGTTCTGCACCTCAACCCGACGACCTTGTGCTCCCACTGCAACAAACTAAGCTCAATTACTTCTTGCTTCAAAGTACACAGAAAGTGAACACAATAGTGTGCACTCTCCAGCCTTCAGTTTGACCCGACGTTGAAATACGACAAAATAACACACAACCAATCCCCACCACACCCCTCAACCACAAGCTAACAAGGTTACTAGTCACACATTTGTCCGCGGACCATTGTCTGACATGTCTATGCACTGTTGCATCCAACACCGAAAACATATGCCCACATCAGCCTTAATCACATTATGTCAGCAGAAATGAAATGCAAGGTACCAGGCACACCCATAGAATTTATTTGACCCCTGAATAAATTGTACCTTCAAGACTTGCGTTTGCACGCTCTACTCTTTGCCTTGAGCTTCCGCCAACTTCTGCCTCTACTCCTTGGCCTTGAGGTTCCGCCAACTTCTGCCAGTGCCATTTTGTAACGGTTTTTGTCAGTACGATGGCAAGACTGCATTTCATGTAGTGTAGACATATATATATGCACTTTCTATCAAAACAAACTAACCTGTTGTACACATGAAAGTGTATCCATCGTTGTTTTCATGACAATGCAGTGTCCCAATAGTTTCTGGAAGCTCGTCTGCCTCTGCTTGCAATGTTATTTCATGGTTTTCAGGAACAGATCCACTGGCTGTAGACAAACCAACATTCACAGATTGACAATTATGAATGGGAAATCATTCATTACGAATGAAGTTGAGCAAGCACACTCACCATCAGTCCTGATTGATGGAATCGTGGGCACGACTACATCAGCCGCGTCAACTCGCCCTACATCCGCTTGCACCCTGTTCTGTCCACCGACATATCATCCCCTCAGTTCTTCATAAGCCCTGATGTTTTCACAAGGTCTTGTCACACTCAGTTACATCAATGAAACATAAGCACTGTAATTAGTTGGAAAAATATTAATTACATACTTTCGCATGCACGACCACCATTTGTCTTCACCACTAGCGATGTTGTCGTCATTGCTGCTTGTGTCATCGCTCTCGGAGCTTTCGATTGGACAGATTGTCTTAACAGTGTTTGAGAACTGAACTCTCGTGCTCTTCTTATTCCTTCCTCCTTTTGACCTCTTGTGTCCCTTCTGGCTCTTAGACCGCTTAACATTGCTTTGCCTTCCAGAACAGGCAATTGCCCTAATGTCGCTTGGCCCTGCAAACCACACAGTTTTGTCAGTCGCTATGCAAATCACATTATCATTCTATTTTATGATATTGTTTTCACATCTACCTCCAATGATTGATTATGTGATTCGATCATTCTGCCCAACGCCCAAGCTTGTCTGACCACCCATGTCCGCAACACAGCCACACAATCAGTACACAGATTCCAGCTTCAATAGCTTATTAACAATCAAAAATCATTTGTATGTCTCTGTAGTGCTCACCATTTTGGTCGTACAACTCTTGGTAAATTATGGTTCTCCACTTGCTCCCTTGCCTTCTGTTCCATCTGTTCCTAGTACATCCCCGCAAGCTCTACACCCATTTCTTCCTGATCCCTCGCCTTCCTTTCTGCATCCTCATGATACTCCGTCCCAACTCCATTGTTAGGTGTGGCATCCTCCTCCCGTTTTAGAGCTACGTCTCAACTCCATTGTTAGGTGTGGCATCCTCCAGCAGTAACATGCATCACCATAATCTCATGTCGTATACCATCAATTTGATCTGAAATACCTGACAAAACAAAACCGACAGTTGCATTACTCTTTTTTAGGTCATGCAAAGCCGCAAAACATCTTCTTTCCACTGAAGATTCTACAATTATTATCTTATTATACCTGTCGTATGCCCCACACCAGTGCGGCTTTCTCTGACATGCCTTGCCATACCATTGGCTCGAACTGTTGCGGGTCTCCGCACTACATGTCCTGCATTTCACCGGTCTCATCATCAAGATAAATTTGACAAATCAGATAATCATATGGGAATGGACCAACAATCATTTTCCGGTTCATTTGCACTGCACGTCCTGCATTTCACCAGTCTTATCATCAAGATTTGTTGCGCGAACGAAAACAAAGGTAACTACCAATCTTAGTACATTTGCACAGAGGTCATCACTACTAGTACATGCTTAATACTTGCAGTGCTGCATTAATAAATATACTTAAACACAACAGGGGATTCTCACCTTGTCTTCTTAGGTGGCGTGAGGTGGCGTGCAGTGTTCCTTGAGTGCCGAGCAACCCGTGCCCGCTCGTTTTCATCACTGTCGGATGATTCCATTTCAGATCCTCAACTAGTGGCTTCTTTCCTTTTTCTGTAGCGCTGAGCCGGCGAGAGTTTGTCTGACGAGTACCTCCACTCATCTATTCTGCCATGTTTGTCGCTGTGACAGCAGAAGGATCGACAGGAGACATCTGGAGGTTCAAGCAGCGATGCGCAGTAAGTATATTATTACAATTTCGCCACAAGTAAAATCTTAGCACTGAACATGCAAATTCCTACAGCTGAATCGTGTAAACAGTTAAACAGACTTACTGTTTGTGCTTGCTGGTGCTTCAATTCCATGTTCTTCCCCAATGGTACTAGGTGCATCATTTGCAGTTCTATTATTTTGCACTTAACTGATATCTTCTATGTTGTCCTACACAAATTTCAGAATATCATCTCGTAGAACATTCAAAAGAAACGAGCAAGCCATGCCTTAGAAACAATTTTTCTTCAGTTCCGAATTTTACTCAAGTGAAATGCTGCCTGCCATTTGAATTTTTCTGTAGATCCCTACATTTATGACTGCAAGAATAATACCAATACTAACCTCTGATTACTCAACGGAAACCCCAGGTTGTTCCAATGACACCATTTGTTCCCTCATCCTAGGTTTACCACAAATCCCTATATTACTGACTGCAAGAACAATTCGAACACTAACCTCTTGTTCCACCCAGGCGATAGTGGATTCATCTTCCCAGTTGACAGCTACGACTTCGGAGACGAGCTGTCCCTCCGGTCCGCCGACGCTTCCCTGGATGTGAAAATCTGAGCGTCAGCGCTGTCCACCGCTAGTTGTTGCTGCTCCACCACCACATACTGCTCCACCGTAGCGGCTCCGGCGGGCGCTGGCGCCAGTGACCGGCACCAATCTCTCCCCTACTTCCTCCATTAGATTGGATCTGATTCAGGGTGAAGCAAATCCTTTCGGTCACCAAACCCACTCGCCCAAAATTTGAGACCAAACCGCTAGACAAGCAAGGATCTACCTACCTGCTGATTGGCTTCATCAGAAACTCCATGGTGGCTCACCGCCGACGCTCCTTCCCCCCACGCACAAGACCCCAGCTTCCAAATGAGCACCGCTCAAGAGAGAGAGAGAAGACACTGGCATATGCCTGTACGGCTGTACCCACCGAAACGGAAAGCAAAGTACCTGTTCCACAGATCAGACGGGAGGCCTGTTTCCGATCCACGGCTCACCTAGTCAACGGCGAACGGACGTCGACCTTCCCGTTCAATTTCCCTATTTTAATAACCCAACCTAGCCCACAACCCGCCGCCGCAGTGTACGTATTTCTCTACAGTTCCCATTTTCTATCAGCCCACCCACGCCTGTATAAAGTAATGGCACAGATCCAAATATATTTTTCAACGTCGTGGATAAAGAGCTCATATGAGCTCGAGCTCAATTACTCCACGTCCCAATGATGCGAGTTACTCCCCCCATCCGGTGTTTATAAGGCGGGCACAAATTTGTAGGTCTTCAGTCCTTTTTTTTTTTGCTGGTGTTTAGGTCTTCAGTTTGACTAACGAAATATGTGTGCCACCAAAATGTTTGTAAACATAGTGCATTTCGAATTCAGATGTATTAGTAATACAGTAATAAAATCAAGAAGAATACTCACAAGTCACAAACATGAACAGTGTGCATATAAAAATTAAATTACGGATAATAACTCTTGGCAAGCACAGTATGGATCAAAGCCCTGGGCGGCGTAGCTTTCGCCGTTGCTGTCGTACGTCCAGAATTCAGACAAAAGAAAACGCCAATTAGCTAGTCGCGCCCATTATCTTAGAATATGTGGCCGGCCGGCCAAGATCAAATTCAACAAACGCAGACATCATCACCAGCTCGTAGGGCAGTTGGAGGGGACAAAATCTGATTGGATCAAATTTAATTGCATTTGAAAACGTGTGTGTTTTTTCGAAGGAAAATGCTAACATTGGACTAAAATTCTGAGGCCGTCACTGCAACAGTACAGGCATATATGGCCCGTCTCTGCAATCGGCAAGGCAACTGATTGATCACTCCTCTGTATGCCTAGCATGGACGGGTGGCTGAGCTTGTGTTTCATAGCACTATGCACACCACTCGCCCTCTGGTGTCTCAAGCTCGCCGGCGGCAAGAGAAAGCCACAGAAGCACAAGCTGCCCCCGGGGCCATGGACTCTCCCGGTCATCGGCAGCCTACACCACCTCGCTGGTGGCGTCCCGCACCGGAAGATCACGGAGCTATGCCGCCGGTACGGCCCGCTGATGCTCCTCAGGCTTGGGGAGGTCCCGGCCGTGGTGGTCAGGTCTCCAGCGCCGAGGCTGCGGCGCTGGTGATGAAGACCAACGACCCCGTGTTCGCGGACCGGCCGAGCAGCGCCACGGTGGACATCGCCGGCTGCGGCGGCAGGGGCATCATCTTCGCCCCCTACGGCGACCACTGGCGCCAGATGCGCAAGGTGTGCATCATGGAGCTCCTCGGCTCCACGCAGGTGAACCGTATGGAGGGCATCAGGGCCGAGGAGACGGCCAGCCTCCTCCGCTCCATCACCGCCTCCGCCGGCGCCGCCACCATCAACGTCACACAGAAGGTGATGGCGCTCAGCAACGACGTCGTGACGAGGGCGGTTTTCGGCGGCAGGTTCGAGCAGCAGGACGAGTACCTCGGTGAGTTGCACAAGGCGTTTGAGCTGCTGGGCGCCTTCTGCCTCGTCGACCTCTTTCCGTCGTCCAGGTTAGTCAGGTGGCTGAGCAATGGCGAGCGCCACATGAAGAGAAGCTACGGCCGCACCCAGCGCATCATCAGAAAGGTTATCGAGGGGCGCAAGGTCAAGAGAGCTGCCGGCGTCGGCGCTTCCGGAACCTACGACGAGGACCTGCTGGACGTGCTGCTCAGGCTGCAGCAGGAGGACTCGTTGGAGTTTCCCCTAACCACAGAGACAATAGGCGCCGTCTTGTTTGTGAGTATATCTTTTTTTTAATCTGAGTATATCTCTAGTTTCAAGTATTTAACCGTTTTTTATTTATCTGAATAGTATATTCATTTTCTCTATAACTACCATATCTCATTCTAGCGTACTGATTAATAGTTTTCCCCAATGATAAGTGTCACACATGTGGCATGAAGCACTCCGGGTCCTGATGATTTTTACAACTAAAGTTGCCATCTGAAAAAAGATGAAACTCATGGGCACTAGCACCCATGGTTTATTGATATAGGAGAAGCATCTCTTGTGAGAAACCAGAAATTCGTCCCCGACGTGGCTCGAACCCTGGTTGCTGGAGACGCCACTGCGCTCCCTTGCCACTAGGCTACAGCCTAAAAAAGAAAACTAACCCAAAAAATAAATTGAAACTTGCCATCCGAAAAAAGGTGCCATGCTCACGGCAAATAAATAAATAAATGTACGTGGTGCATGCCTGGGTGCGCTAGGTGCGTGAAAATTTATATGGTGTTTCGACATTTGAGGAGCTCGTGGCAATAAATAAATAAATTTTGGCTCACAAAAAAAAACAAAAATTGTTTTTTCAGTAGAGCTCCTTAAATGTTATTTGACCACAAAAATTTACACGCACCTAGCGCATCCAAGCATGTTGGTTGTCACAAAATTTCATATCTCTTTGAATTTGTTTGCTTTTTTTTGAATTTACTGTTTCACAGTCAAACCTGGTCAACATAGTCAAGCCTGGTCAAACATGGTCAAACCCAGTCAAACCCTGATCAATGTGCTTAAAATCTGGTTTTGGACCAAACTTAGCCGGTTTTAAGACTTGAAGTATCAAATGTATACCAAAAAATCTTGAGGAACCAAGTCTATAATTTTGAAAAACTTGACTAACCAAAAACATAATTTTCTCGACAGAGTTATATACAAGCACATGGGGCTTTGCCCATGGGGCAGGGAGGTCAATTAAGTCAAATCAAACTACAACAGTAGGAATGAATTGGTCTAGGTAATCGGAGATCTCAGAAGAGACCTTATACTTTTAGAAGTTTCAAGTCTTCCTTGAATTTAGAAGCCCAATGTGGAAATTCATCCACTAGAAACTTACGGAAATCTATGAACTAAGCTGGTCTTGGATTTTTCTCAGCTTTAGCCTTTAGGCCTCCCTTAGTTAATAGGATATGAATATCATAGGAATAGAAAAACCATATGAATTAAAATGACATGCATTTCAATTCCTATAGGAAAAGAGATGTCACTCTTGATTAATAGGATAGAAACTTTTCTATTGGGTCTAGGCTAATGTTTTTTTAACATGTGAATGATTGGTTCCTATCTTATATAGAAATAAGAATCCATTCGTACAAACCAAAGGGTTCTAAAGGAATTTGTCCTACAAAATTCCTATTTAGAATTCCTACAAAATTCGACGAAAAAGGGTTCCCCCTGCTTTGTATTACAAAGCAACCAACCGATACAACCAATGATAGGTGCTACCACAGGCACGCCCAAAAGAAATGAAAGAGAAAATACAAAAGGAACAAATGCAGACAACGGCGGATCGACAAAAAACACGGAGAAGCCACGCAACCACTGCGCCCACCAGAGATCTCTCACCAAGCTCCTAGACTCCGAAGCGCCGACACCAAACAACACCTCCAAGAAGGGACACAATGATGATGACGTTGCTGCCAAGGGTTTTCCCCGGTACGCGACAAGGAAAGAAGAAGGGTAGCCCCCAACGCCCTCCAGGAAGGTCTGGTGGCACCCTCAGGCGCCACGGCGTCGGTATCGGCCATAAGAATAGGGTTTTCTCCGGATCCCCACCTTCACCTTAGGTGCTCTGGAGCCCGCCACCAAAACCGACCACCACCCTGCGCCAATGCGGTCTGCACACCACGAAGTGAGGTCTGCACACCGAGGAAGAGGAGCCGAGACTAGAGGCAGCAGCACCGTCGGCACGCGGGAGGGCCCAACCTCCACCGTTAATGACGGTAGCCGACCGGACGCAATAGCAGGAGCATACCAGGCCCATGGGCCCAGGCCCGACCGGGTCCCCCAAGGCCCATAAAGCTCCAGCCCTCGCGCTGAAACAAGCATGCTGTCGGGGTCGCTGCCCCTGGTCCGAGCTGCTCACCTCCTCACCATGCAGAAGACAACGAAGCCATGCCGGGGGCTGACCCGCTAGGACCCAGATGGGGTTCGCAGGGCCCAGATCTGGGTCGGGGGCGCGCCGCCGGCCACCCTGTGCCACCAAGCTGCCCCGCCAA
>NC_041388.1:565226863-565272264 GCF_002162155.2 Triticum dicoccoides | reverse complement strand
GGTGGGAGGACGAAGGAGAATGCACGCGCGCCGCCCCGGCCGGCCCCCGGGGAGGCGGCACGAGGGCAGAAAAAGGGGAAGGAGGGAAGGAGTGGGGGAAGGGGAAGGCGGATCTAGCCCGCGCGCTGGCGAAGCCCGCTGAAGCTAGCCAAGATCGAGCTTGGGAGGTGGCGGCAGCGAGGGTTAGGTGCGGGGGGAGGGAGCTGTTAGGTGCGGGGAGAGGCCATTGACATTTCATTCCTACAAAATTCCACTGGACCAAAGGAGGTCATAAGGGCCACCAAAGATACTTTCCAAGTAGCAAAGAGAATAAACCCTATAATACTTAACAAAATCATTAGTATCTTAATTTTCTTGCCAATGATCAACCAAAATCCATATAGGGGACCTAGATGCACTCTCATTGTCAAATGCACGCAATAAAATTGAAGATCATTGGCGCGTGATAGTACATTTTGCACATGCAAATTTATTGCCATATCAGTTTGTCATTGGTTATGTAATATTATTACATGCTTTACTTTGATCTCTAATACTCCCCTAATGGTGTGATGTTAAAGTCGTTAGATGTATTCAATATATTTGATGCATTAATATGGTATCCAATTCACAAGAAACATATCACATCTGTACCATGTTCATAGAACAGGGTTACTTAATCACAGTGTGATGTCTACATCATACAAAAAACAAGTTACAACATTGTTCATGAAAGATAAGAAGTTAATTACTACCTGCAATGATTCCTATGTTTCTACATAGCTTTTGATTTTGAAAAATTCTTGGATTGGCACAAATCTATATATGCACATATAAAGGTCTAATTGTACTTAATTTCCACTACTTTCATTTATAGGATGTATTTGCAGGTGCTACGGAAACAATAGGATCTGTTTTGTCATGGGCCATGTCAGAGCTTATGCACAATCCTGACACAATGGCTAAAGCACAACACGAAGTACGTGAGGTACTTGGTAAAGACCGAGGTGTCATTAATAACAATGACCTTTCTGAACTCCACTATATGAGAATGGTCATCAATGAGGCCCTTAGGTTGCATCCACCTGGTCCTCTTGTCCACCGCATGGCTAGAGATGATTGTACACTTATGGGTTATGACATCCCTAAAGGCACCAATGTGTTCATTAATGTTTTTGAAATTTCTCAAGATCCTTGACATTGGGACAATCCTAAAGAGTTTAGGCCAGAGAGATTTGAGAACAACGACGTAAACTATAAGGGGACACGCTTTGAGTTCATTCCCTTCGGGACTGGGCGACGACAATGCCCTGGGATTCATTTCAGCTCGTCGGTCACTGAGATGGTATTAGCAAATTTCCTATATCACTTCGAGTGGATGCTCCCTGACGGGGATAAACTTTCTTCATTTGACATGTCTGAGAAATTTGGCCTTACGGTAAGCAGAAGATATGACTTGCAACTTAAACCTATTACACACGTGTGGTCCAACGCTATGCCATAGAAGTGATGCGGAGAACTTGTATATTCACATGGCAATGGATGTTCAGGTACCTTCACCTTAACACATGTCATTATTGTTGTAAATGGTTGTACTTTTATGCAGTAGAATGAGAGAAGTGCATTGCAAACATTGTGTACTGCATCTACGAAACCATTGTGGTATTGTACTGAAGTATACATTATTATTGTGCATGCTAGAATATGTTATGTAGTTCGATCATATAGAACATGATTGTGTAGTTAGGTATAATTTATGCACTTTTAGATAATACAATGGCTATTAAATTAACTATGTGATTTACCTTTATAACTTGTTGGATTTCTTTAAGCACATATGGTTTGCGTATATGAACAAGTGGCGGGTTACAAAAACAACTGCCATAGAGTGTTTATGAGTAAGCAGGCAGCTGAGGATGCTTACTCCAAGGACGTGCTCAAGCAGGCATGCACTGTTGAAGTTGGCAAGTCAGATTGACAGTTTGAGCTAAAGAACTTTATCATCAGCGTCCAGTTCGTCATGATTGCAGTAGTGTTCTACCGGCGTGAACGTGTGTAAGGTGTAGCTGGTAAGCTCACAGTGTAGGGTACAAGGTAACAACACCTTGCTGCCCGTATGCAACCAAACAACATGTGCAATAGTATGAGCCCAGCCAGTGCGAGCAATCAAACACAGTGCATAGAGTCATTGCTACGATGCAGAAAAAGGGAATGCATGCAACAAATCAATATGCATATATTTATTTATTTTGCCAGCATTAGCTCAATCAAGCTAATTTAAAATAAGTATGCAAAATGACAAAAGAGATTCGAGTAACCAAACGCGTCATTAGCGCTTGAAGATGAGCTCTTGCGGCGCCCTGGCAGGGACGACATGAGTTTTCTGTCCGGCCGGATGGTGAATGGCAGCAAGCAACAATAACTGCGGGTTTTTCTGTTGTGTCCTGCAGGCACAAGAATCACTAGGCTTGCAATGTGAAGCTAGAGGAAGTTGCACAGTGGAATGAATCAGTACCATCCAATAGTGGTAAATTTTCGTATTTTGACCCTTTTCTGAAACCTATTCGAGATTTGATCCTAGTTTGAATTTTTTTCGAGATTTGACCTTTTTGCTATCGTCAGAGTCCATGGCGGTAGGGTCTAACAGCCTACTGCCAGGGACTTTGGCGGTAGGAAACATCGCTACCGCCAACCGGGCTGACGGTAGTCTGCACAACCCTACCGCCAAGGTGCTTGGCGGTAGGCACGAGCACACATTGTGTTCAATACTTAGGAGTTTTTTGGCGGTAGGGCATGCAATCCTATCGCCAGGGACCTTGGCGGTAGGTTGTTATACCCTACCGCCATGGTCCCTGGCGATAGCAAAAGGGTCAGATTTCAATTTTTTTTTCAAACTAGGGTCAAATTTTGAATAGGTTTTAGAAAAGGGTCAAAACACGAAATTTAGCCTCCAATAGTTCACTCAACTTATGCAGGCATATATACTGTCCCACTTGCACCGCGCAACCACCTACATTACCATACCATATTATATCTTCGGTCGGTCGATCGCCACGTCCAATACCGATCAAACTCCACTGTATCACTGTCGATCTTCGCCGTGCTCCCAGCCGCCGACTGTTCCCTCCCAATGGACGCGCAGCAGCGGAGCACCGCGGCCAATCAAGAGACATCATCGACGCTGGCGCCGACAGCCGCCGCCACCGACGAGGAGCACGAGCATCCCACGCTGCACATGCACAACGCGGCCGAGGTCATCCCGGCGCTGCCGCTCGAAACGCGGTGGCCGCCGTTCGCGCTCCGCCGGTACCGCGGCTACTGGCTGGCCGAGCGGTTCCTGCCGGGGCTCGCCGCCTTCAACGACCACTTCGAGCCGGCCCCCGGCGCCACGGACGTGCTCCTGGCCACCTGCCCCAAGTCCGGCACCACGTGGCTCAAGGCCCTCGCCTTCGCCACCGCGCACCGCGCCGCGCACCCGCCGTCGTCGCCAGGCCACCCGCTCCTCTGCCGCAGCCCGCACGGGCTCGTCATGTTCCTGGACGACATATTCGGCCGCCCCGTCGAAGACGCGCGGCGCGTCCTCGCCGCCTACCCGTCTCCGCCGCGCCTCTTCGGCACCCACTGGGCCTACTCTCAACTGCCGGAGCGCGTCACCGCTGGATGCCGCATCGTGTACCTCTGCCGGGACCCCAAGGACGTGATGGTGTCCTGGTACTGGTTCCTCAAGAAGTTTCTCCCCCACGACGCCGGCGACCTCGACTTCATGGAGCTCTTCGAGGTGTTCTGTGAGGGACGCAGTGGGTACGGACCGGCTTGGCGGCACGCCGCCGAGTACTGGGAGGCGAGCGAGGGACACCCGGACAAGGTGCTCTTCCTCAGGTACGAGGAGATGCTGCGCGACCCTGCTGAGAATGTCGGAAAGCTCGCGCAGTTCCTCGGGTGCCCGTTCACATCGGCGGAGGAGGACGCCGGCGTGGTAGAATCCGTGGTGGAGCTGTGCAGCCTGGAGAAGCTGAGTAGCCTGGAGGTGAACAGGAGCGGCGCGCCGGCGCTGGCCGTGCCCAACGACGCCTTCTTCAGGAAGGGGGTGGCCGGCGACTGGCGCAACCAGATGACGCCGGAGATGGCGGCGAGGCTGGACGCCATCGTCGAGGACGCCCTGCATGGCACAGGGTTTTCATTCGTCCACTCCGGGCACGCGGTGGAGCACCACGGGACCGGCGCCGGAGCACCATAGATCGTTCGACGGCCCAAGAAAAAAAAAGAATAACATGATGCGATCAATGCAGGTCGGGTTTCCATGTGGACTGAATCAAGCAAGACTGCAGTGTTCCGTTTTCTGCAGTTTCTGTAATGTAATGTGTGAATTACTAGTAGAGTACATTGGTAAGAACAAGTATTACATCAACACCTTCCAGAGGGGGAATGAATGCAGCTAATTAAGCTAAACCGTGCTCATTTGTTAAATTTTCAAAACCTTCATATGCAGCTTTTTATTATGTTCTGCTTTCCATGTCATCTCAAGAAGGGGAATAGATGCATTTTCCGGAGCATTTTGCTGGTTGTTGATCATTTAGCCTGACCATCATGCTGGCCTCCAAGAAACCTCAAGGAAACCATTCTTTTACTGTTACTCCCTCCGTAAAGAATTATAAGTCGTTTTAAATCAAACATTTGGTCTCTAAAACGTCTTATAATTCTCCACAGAGGTTTTACATTGGAGCAATATATCACCAACTAAAAACCGATTTCGCAATTCGGAAAAAGAAGACACTTCTCCAAATGACATACTAGCCAAGCAGTGGGTGGAACCACAAGGCTTCGATGCAAGTAGTTCAAACGATATATCCTTCCAACCACAAGGCTTTAGGGCGTGCTGGTCCTTCCTCCCCCAATCAACTATTCTACTGGTCCATGTCAACCAGTCCGGTAAACGTATTAAATCCCCGTTGATGTGGCATTTGCGTGCATGAAACCACCTACCTACCATATCGTAAGTACCCCCTCTGTTTTTATTTAGTCTTCATATTAACTTTGATCAAAATCAAGCTTTGTAAACTTTGATCAAGTTTATAAAACAAAAATATTAACATATATACAATAACAAATCAATACTGTATCAAATGTGTTTTTACATCATATAGATTTGTTATGGTAAATGTTTAGATTGTTTTCTATAAAGTTGATCAAACTTTATGAAGTTTGACTTCATTCAAATCTAATATACACAGTAAATAAAAGTGAAAAGTGTATTTTGATCGCCATGTCTAATCACGACCGACACCCTTATTAGGATCGCTAGATGCAACCGATCATACGTCCTCACCACCTTGCACTCGCAGAGCGCCGCACCCAATTATTGGACACTAGTAGTTGGGGCGCCACCCGATGGTGCCTCCTGAAAGGAACTTAGGCTGTGCCAGGTAGGAGGCGCCCTTTCACTTTTCTATCATAAAATTGATAATGCACATTACAGAAGTTTTTTTTAGAATTTGACATTAAGAGGTGGTTTAGCAAGCTCTTCCACCGAGAGCAAACCCAAAAGGGGAAAACAGAAGCCCAAAACACCCTACAGGCCTTCAACGGCCAGCAACAGCAAGAACAAGTGCATTGTGCTATCATTAGAGTTGATCTTCCCCAAAAGGTCATGTATAAACAGAAGGAAGTTTACACATCAGTGGCATGAATACTCTCTCTTTCATGATCTAGAGCATCTGTACCGTGCCTGGTAGGGCAACGCCCTTTTCAGTAGCTGCCAGTACATGCAATGCCCTTTTGAGTAGCCTTTTTGGCACTGCCAATGCACTGACACGAACATGTTGATGCTTGTTGCAAGAGAGAGATGCAGCAACAAACGTAGGACATTCATAAAGTACAGCAGGAGCATCAATCCTTTGGCTGTCAAATCACTAAAGAGATTAGAACCAGGAGGTTAGGAACAAGGCCCACATGTGAGAAAAGGGGATGGATGGGTTCCTGATACAAATAATGTTATTACAAACTATTACAACACACACCAATCCTGAAAATTATCAAAGGTAAAATTGAAGTTAAATGTCTTTCATTGGCTTTTTTACCAGTGCATCTGAAAAACTGCAGGTGTTCTGCAATCTACTCTGGCACATTCTTTTCTTCCAGGATCTAGATCTAAGCCTGTCTTCAACACCTTCCAAAGGGGGAACAAATGCAGCTATTTTGCTGGTTGTTGATCATTTAGCCTGACCGTCATGCTGGCCTCCAGGAAACCTCAAGGAAACCATTCTTTTACTGTTACTCCCTCCGTAAAAAATTATAAGTCATTTTAGATCAAAGATCTAAAACATTTGGTCTCTGAAACGTCTTATAATTCTCCACAGAGGTTTTACATTGGAGCAATACATCACCAACTAAAAACCGATTTCGCAATTCGGAAAAAGAAGACACTTCTCCAAATGACATACTAGCCAAGCAGTGGGTGGAACCACAAGGCTTTGATGCAAGCAGTTCAAACGATATATCCTTCCAACCACAAGGCTTTAGGGCGTGCGGGTCCTTCCTCCCCCAATCAGCTATTCTACTGGTCCATATCAACCAGTCTAGTAAACGTATTAAATCCCCGTTGATGTAGCATTTGCGTGCATGCAACCACCTACCTATCATATCGTAAGTACCCCTCTGTTTTTATTTAGTCTTCATATTAGCTGATCAAAGTCAAGCTTTGTAAACTTTGATCAAGTTTATAAACAAAAATGTTAACATATACAATAACAAATCAATACCGTTAGATTCATTACCAAATGTATTCTCACATCATATGGATTTTTTATGGTAAATGTTTAGATTGTTTTTTATAAAGTTGATCAAACTTTACGAAGTTTGACTTCAATCAAATCTAATATGCATAGTTTACAACCAAAATGGAAGAAGTATTTTGATCGCCATGTCTAATCACGACCAACACCATTATTAGGATCGCTAGATGCAACCGATCATACGTCCTCCACCACCTCGGACTCGCAGAGCGCCGTGCCCAATTATTGGACATGCTGCAGGTGCAGACCACTATGGCCAAGAGCGGCGGCGGCATAGAAGAGATATCGTCGACGCCGACGCAAACCTCGGCCACGTTGTGCATGTGTAGCGTGGCATGCTCGTTGTGCTAGTATACATTCAATTTAGCCAAAAGTTAGAACATACTATTATACTATTTGTGAACGCGAGGGAGTACATTAGAGCCTCAGAGAAACCATTTTTAACTCGGACATTGGAGCAATACATTGCTAACTGAAAACCTATTTCGCAATTCTGACAAAGACACTTCTCCGAATGCCGTAAGTACCAGTTCAAACGAGACATCCTTCCAACCACACAAAACAAAAATCTTAATCATCCTACTTCCTAATTAACTGACCCAGAAAAGGTTATAATAAATATAACCAGAACTGCTACCAGCTCAAAAGAGTAAATGCAGCTCAATAATGCTCTTTCCTTGATGCCACTTCATGCCACCCAACTACCCTGGTATCTTTTTTCTTCAGGTTGCATTTCTGTGTCAGGAAAAGGAGAATAAGGTTAGATAACTAAGTATGAAAATGATCAAATGGACAACACAGACAAATGTCTAGTACAATGATAGTAAGACACTTATGTACTCGTGCAGTCAAAATAGCATTTGTTCAACAAAGTTTTTTTAAGCTCCAGGGAATGGTTTAGAATCCTTCATATCTTAAACATATATATTTCCAGTAAACCTCTGATCACATACAAGGACAAATGCCATGCAATCACAAATTACCCACTAATAACTCATACTGTTATCCACTAGTCTATTTTTTTTTCACTTCGATATAGATGACATGCATAACAAATATACACACGACTAAGCAATACCCACACATAAAACATGTATAGAATGTTCATCCGTTATACAGAAAAAGTCTTAAGAAAAATGTATTTTATACTTACTTAATCAGGCCCAATTTTTTGTTTTGCACTTATGCACACCTAACTGTTTAGGAAACAATGATGTGGCAGAATGAAAGATCCTTGTTAAAACAAAAAGCACCACTAGAATCTATACAAGGGGAAGACCGTAAGAATAAGTTCATGAAGTATGCCATCCGTCGCAACACAAGCTTTAACAAAAGCAATTACTCTATTGAGGTGGTCTGCCATAGTCAAATACTATCTCTGTACCAAAATATAAGATGTTTTTACAGTTCAATTTGAACTGCGAAAACGTCTTATATTTTGGTATGGAGGGAGTACATCAGGACATGCCTGGCAAAAGACAACAACCATTGACATTGTCAAATATAATTCTATAACTAGTGCCGAAAATATCGCTAGCTTCTAAAAAATGACATTAAGGATGACATCATATTGGCTAATACAATTGTAGGAAAGCAAAATGTAATTAAATTTGTACCCATGCATCTTAGGGGTCAGCTATGGTGTCACTCAATTAGTATTGTCAAAATGCCCAAGCGAATCAATCATATACCTAATGCAATAACACAAATGCATCAAACATTGTGACGAACGATGCACTGCAAAAGAATGTAGCTTCAACATATGATTTAAAGGCGAAAAGGGCAAACCTTTCGGAATCATATTTGAGCGTGGGAAACGTGGGAGGCCAGATCATCATAAAAGGATAGATGTCAACCAAACAACCATTTGTTATTTCATATACTTTACGTAGTGTCCTGCACTTGATATCCAAGTGAAGTACGCATCCGCCCATCTCCAAGAATAGAAAGTCGCCATAGTCCACCACTTGGTTCATGAGACAAACAGTATGCTCATCCTTCACCATGCAACCTGACATCTTCAAATTAGCACACATCTCACGCAAACAAATGGAATCGATGAGCAACCAGCTGTCGTCTCCCTTGTGGAGCCAAATGCGTAGTTGAAGCTCCCCGACATGGATAAGATAAATACCAGAAGCGTCATCATCCCGTGCCAACATAGTGGTGCCGACCTTGCTATGCACTACACCCTGCGGAGGCTGAGTTGTGGAGAAACTCAAGGTCATTAAATCCAAGACGATAATGTCACTCAGGCCTGCCGGGACATAAATTTTATTGTTGGCAAGCACAATCTTAGGTTTGTGAGGCACGAGAGGGAGTTGGTCCAAAAGTTGATGCTTGCGGCAAAAACCATCTTGCAACATATATATGTGCAACCTAGATTCTGGTTTATCTGGTGTAGTCTCCTCCACATACAAGTAGTAGTAGGATAGACCATCCCCATCTTCTTTGGAAAGAAATTGCAAGGAACGACAGAAACCGTTTTGGAGCTTTGGGTATATAAGATTGGTGGGTTGAAGGTCAAGCTGAAGGAAATATACCCTAGAGACAATAATAAAGTTATTATTTATTTCCTTATATCATGATAAATATTATTATTCATGCTAGAATTGTATTAACCGGAAACATAATACATGTGTGAATACATAGACAAACAGAGTGTCACTAGTATGCCTCTACTTGACTAGCTCGTTGATCAAAGATGGTTATGTTTCTTAACCATAGACATGAGTTGTCATTTGATTAAAGGGATCACATCATTAGGAGAATGATGTGATTGACTTGACCCATTCTGTTAGCTAAGCACTTGATCGTTTAGTTTGTTGCTATTGCTTTCTTCATGACTTATACATGTTCCTATGACTATGAGATTATGCAACTCCCGTTTACCGGAGGAACACTTTGTGTGCCACCAAACGTCACAACGTAACTGGGTGATTATAAAGGTGCTCTACAGGTGTCTCCGAAGGTACTTGTTGGGTTGGCGTATTTTGAGATTAGGATTTGTCACTCCGATTGTCGGAGAGGTATCTCTGGGCCCACTCGGTAATGCACATCACTATAAGCCTTGCAAGCATTGCAACTAATGAGTTAGTTACGGGATGATGTGTTACGGAACGAGTAAAGAGACTTGCCGGTAACGAGATTGAACTAGGTATTGAGATACCGACGATCGAATCTCGGGAAAGTAACATACCGATGACAAAGGGAACAACGTATGTAGTTATGCGGTCTGACCGATAAAGATCTTCGTAGAATATGTGGGAGCCAATATGAGCATCCAAGTTTCGCTATTGGTTATTGACCAGAGACGTGTCTCGGTCATGTCTACATAGTTCTCGAACCCGTAGGGTCCGCACGCTTAAAGTTCGATGACGGTTATATTATGAGTTTATGTGTTTTGATGTACCGAAGGAGTTCACAGTCCTGGATGAGATCGGGGACACGACGAGGAGTCTTGAAATGTTCGAGATGTAAAGATCGATATATTGGACGACTATATTCGGACATCGGAAAGGTTCCGAGTGATTCGGGTATTTTCGGGAGTACCGGGGAGTTACGGGAATTCGTATTGGGCCTTAATGGGCCATACGGGAAAGGAGAGAAAGGCCTCAAAGGGTGGCCGCACCCCTCCCCATGGGCTGGTCCGAATTGGACTAGGGAGGGGGGGCGCCCCCTTTCTTCCTTCTCCTTTTCCCTTCCCTTCCCTTCCCTCCTACTCCTACTACTTGGCAGGGCTCCTAGTTCTACTAGGAAAGGGGGAATCCTACTCCCGGTGGGAGTAGGACTCCCATAGGGCGCGCCATAGAGAGGGCCGGCCCTCCCCCTCCTCCACTCCTTTATATACAGGGGCAGGGGGGCACCCCAAAGACACACAATTGATCTTTTGATTTCTTAGCCGTGTGCGGTGCCCCCCTCCACCATAATCCACCTCGATCATATCATAGCGGTGCTTAGGCGAAGCCCTGCGTCGGTAGAACATCATCATCGTCACCACGCCGTCGTGCTAACGAAACTCTCCCTCAACACTCGGCTGGATCGGAATTCGAGGGACGTCATCGAGTTGAACATGTGCAGAACTCGGAGGTGCCGTGTGTTCGGTACTTGATCGGTCAGATCATGAAGACGTACGACTACATCAACCGCGTTGTGCTCACGCTTCCGCTTTCGGTCTACGAAGGTACGTGGACACACTCTCCTCTCTCGTTGCTATGCATCACCATGATCTTGAGTGTGCGTAAGATTTTTTTTGCAATTACTACGTTCCCCAACAGTGGTATCCGAGCCAGGTTTTATGCGTAGATGTCATATGCACGAGTAGAACACAAGTGAGTTGTGGGCGATATAAGTCATACTGCTTACCAGCATGTCATACTTTGGTTCGGTGGTATTGTTGGATGAAGCGGCCCGGACCGACATTACGCGTACGCTTACGCGAGACTGGTTTTACCGCCGTGCTATGCACACAGGTGACTAGCGGGTGTCAGTTTCTCCAACTTTAGTTGAACCGAGTGTGGCTACGCCCGATCCTTGAGAAGGTTAAAACAACACTAACTTGACAAACTATCGTTGTGGTTTTGATGCGTAGGTAAGATCTGTTCTTGCTCAGCCCATAGCAGCCACTTAAAACTTGCAACAACAAAGTAGAGGACGTCTAACTTATTTTTGCAAGGCATGTTGTGATGTGATATGGTGAAGACGTGATGAGATATAAGTTGTTGTATAAGATGATCATGTTTTGTTGAAGTTATCGGCAACTGGCAGAAGCCTTATGGTTGTTTCTTTATTGTATAAGATGCAAGAGCCAAATAATTGCTTTACTTTATCGCTATGCGATAGCAATAGTTGCAAGAGCAATAGTTGGCGAGACAACCATGTGACGACACATTGATATAGATCAAGATGATGGAGATCATGGTGTCATGCCGGTGACGATGGAAATCATGACGATGCTTTGGAGATGGAGATCAAAGGCACAAGATGATGATGGCCATATCATGTCACATATTTTGATTGCATGTGATGTTTATCTTTTATGCATCTTATCTTGCTTTGATTGACGGTAGCATTATAAGATGATCTCTCACTAAATTTCAAGATAAAAGTGTTCTCCCTTAGTATGCACCGTTGCCAAAGTTCGTCGTGCCCAGACACCACGTGATGATCAGGTGTGATAAGCTCTACGTCCATCTACAACGGGTGCAAACTAGTTTTGCACACGCGGAATACTCAGGTTAAACTTGACGAGCCTAGCATATGCATATATGGCCTCGGAACACTGAGACCGAAAGGTCGAGCGTGAATTATATAGTAGATATGATCAACATAATGATGTTCACCATTGAAAGCTACTCCATTTCACATGATGATCGGTTATGGTTTAGTTGATTTGGATCACGTGATCACTTAGATGATTAGAGGGATGTCTATCTAAGTGAGAGTTCTTAAGTAATATGATTAATTAAACTTTAATTTATCATGAACTTAGTCCTAGTAGTATTAGCATATCTATGTTGTAGATCAATAGCTCGCGATGTTGCTCCCAGTTTATTGTGTTCCTAGAGAAAAATTATGTTGAAAAATGTTAGTAGCAATGATGCGGATTGGATCCGTGATCTGAGGATTATCCTCATTACTGCACAGAAGAATTATGTCTTTGATGCACTACTAGGTGACAGACCTATTGCAGGAGTAGATGCAGACGTTATGAACGTTTGGCTAGCTCAATATGATGACTACTTGATAGTTTAGTGCACCATGCTTAAACGGCTTAGAATAGGGATTTCAAAGACGTTTTGAACGTCATAGACCATATGAGATGTTCTAGGAGTTGAAGTTAATATTTCAAGCAAATACCCGAGTTGAGAGATATGAAGTCTCCAACAAGTTCTATAGCTAAAAGATGGAGGAGAATAGCTCAAGCAGTGAGCATGTGCTCAGATTGTCTGGGTACTACAATCGCTTGAATCAAGTGGGAGTTAATCTTCCAAATAAAATAGTGATTGACAGAATTCTCTAGTCACCATCACCAAGTTAGTAGAACTACGTGATGAACTATAATATGCAAGGGATAACAGAAACGATTCCCAAGCTCTTTGTGATGCTGAAATCGACAAAGGTAGAAATCAAGAAAAGCATTGAGTGTTGATGGTAAACAAAACCACTAGTTTAAAGTAAAGGGACCAAGGGAATAAAGGGGAATTCAAGAAGAACGGCAA
Source organism: Triticum dicoccoides (assembly GCF_002162155.2). Taxonomy (NCBI): domain Eukaryota; kingdom Viridiplantae; phylum Streptophyta; class Magnoliopsida; order Poales; family Poaceae; genus Triticum; species Triticum dicoccoides. Next base: position 565,259,273 of record NC_041388.1, on the reverse strand, counting down.
GCAAGTTGCTGCTCAAGTGAAAAACCCAAGTCTGGACCTAAGCCTGAAACTGAGTGCTTCTACTGCAAACGGACTGGTCACTGGAAGCGGAACTACCCCAAGTAATTGGCGGATAAGAAGTATGGAAAAGTGAACATAGGTATATTTGATATACATGTTATTGATGTGTACTTTACTAATGTTTATAGCAACCCCTCAGTATTTGATACTAGTTTAGTTGCTAAGAATAGTAACTTGAAACGAGAGTTGCAGAATGAACAGAGACTAGTTAAGGGTGAAGTGACGATGTGTATTGGAAATGGTTCCAAGATTGATATGATCATCATCGCACACTCCCTATACTTTCGGGATTAGTGTTAAACCTAAAATAAATGTTATTTAGTATTTGCGTTGGGCATGAATATGATTGGATCATCTTTATTGCAATACGGTTATTCATGTAAGTTAGAGAATAATTGTTGTTCTGTTTACATGAATAAAACCTTCTATGGTCATACACCCAATGAAAATGGTTTGTTGGATCTCAGTCGTGGTGATACACATTTTCATAATATTGAAGCCAAAAGATGCAAAGTTGATAATGGTAGTGCAAATTATTTGTGGCATTGCCGTTTAAGTCATATCGGTGTAAAGCGCATGAAGAAACTCCATACTGATGGACTTTTGAAACCACTTGATTATGAATCACTTGGTACTTGCGAACCGTGCCTCATGGGCAAGATGACTAAAATGACGTTCTCCAGAACTATGGAGAGAGCAAAAGATTTGTTGGAAATCATACATACTGATGTATGTGGTCCAATGAATATTGAGGCTCGCGGCAGGTATCATTATTTTCTGATCTTCACAGATGATTTGAGCAGATATGAGTATATCTACTTGATGAAACACAAGTCTGAAACATTTGAAAAGTTCAAAGAATTTCAGAGTGAAGTGGAGAATCATCGTAACAAAAATAAAAGTTTCTACGATATGATCACAGAAGTAAAATATTTGAGTTACCAGTTTAGCCTTCAGTTAAAACAATGTGAAATAGTTTCACTACTCACGCCACCTGGAACACCACAGTGTAATGGTGTGTCTGAACGTCGTAACCGTACTTTATTAGATATGGTGCGATCTATGATGTCTCTTACTGATTTACCGCTATCATTTTGGGGTTATGCATTAGAGACAACTACATTCACATTAAATAGGGCACCATCTAAATCCGTTGAGACGACACCGTATGAACTAAGGTTTGGCAAGAAACCTAAGCTGTTATTTCTTAAAGTTTGAGGTTGCAATTCTTATGTGAAAAAGTTTCAACCTGATAAGCTCAAACCCAAATCAGAGAAGTGCGTCTTCATAGGATATGATACCCAAAAGAAAATGTTGGGTACACCTTCTATCACAGATCCGAAGGCAAGATATTCATTGCTGAGAATGGATCCTTTCTAGAGAAGGAGTTTCTCTCGAAAGAAGTGAGTGGGAGGAAAGTAGAACTTGATGAGGTAACTGTACCTGCTCCCTTATTGGAAAGTAGTCCATCACAGAAATCTGTTCCTGTGACTACTACACCAATTAGTGAGGAAGCTAATGATGATGATCATGTAACTTCAGATCAAGTTACTACCGAACCTCGTAGGTAAACTAGAGTGAGATCGGCACCAGAGTGGTACGGTAATCCTATTCTGGAGGTTATGTTACTTGACCATGACGAGCCTACGAACTATGAGGAAGCGATGATCAGCCCAGATTCCGCGAAATGGCTTGAGGCCATGAAATCTGATATGAGATCCATGTATGAGAACAAAGTATGGACTTTGATTGACTTGCCCAATGATCGGCGAGCCATTGAGATTAAATGGATCTTCAAGAGGAAGACGGACGCTGATAGTAGTGTTACTATCTACAAAGCTAGAATTGTCGTAAAAAGGTTTTCGACAAGTTTAAGATGTTGACTACAATTAGAGTTTCTCACTCGTATCTATGCTTAAGTCTGTCCGAATCATGTTAGCAATTGCCGCATTTCATGAAATCTGGCAAATGGATAAACAAAACTGCGTTCCTTAACGGATTTATTAAAAAAGTGTTGTATATGATGCAACCAGAAGTTTTTGTTAATCCTAAAAGTGCTAACAAAATATGCAAGCTCCAGCGATCCATCTATGGACTGGTGCAAGCATCTCGGAGTTGGAATATACGCTTTGATAAGTTGATCAAAGCATATAAGTTTTATACAGACTTGCGGTGAAGCATGTATTGACAAGAAAGTGAGTGAGAGCACTACAACATTTCTGATAAGTATATGTGAATGCCATATTGTTGATCGGAGATAATGTAGAATTATTCTGCAAAGCACAAAGGAATGTTTGAAAGGAGTTTTTCAAAGAAAGACCTCGGTGAAGCTGCTTACATATTGAGCATCAAGATCTATAGAGATAGAACAAGACGCTTGATAAGTTTTTTCAATGAGTACATACCTTGACAAGATTTTGAAGTAGTTCAAAATGGAACAGTCAAAGAAGGAGTTCTTGCCTGTGTTACAAGGTGTGAAGTTGAGTAAGACTCAAAACCCGACCACGGCAGAAGATAGAGAGAGAATGAAAGTCATTCCCTATGCCTCAGCCATAGGTTCTATAAAGTATGCCATGTTGTGTACCAGACCTATTGTATACCCTCCCCTGAGTTTGGCAAAGGAGTACAATAGTGATCTAGGAGTAGATCGCTGGACATTGGTCAAAATTATCCTTAGTGGAATAAGGATATGTTTCTCGATTATGGAGGTGACAAAAGGTTCATCGTAAAGGGTTACGTCGATGCAAGTTTTGACACTGATCCAGATGACTCTAAGTCTCAATCTGGATACATATTGAAAGTGGGAGCAATTAGCTAGAGTAGCTCAATGCAGAGCATTGTTGACATAGGAATTTGCAAAATACTTACGGATCTGAATGTGGTAGACCTGTTGACTAAACTTCTCTCACAAGCAAAATATGATCACACCTCGATACTCTTTGGGTGTTAATCACATAGCGATGTGAACTAGATTATTGACTCTAGTAAACCCTTTGGGTGTTGGTCACATGTCGATGTGAACTACGGGTGTTAATCACATGGTGATGTGAACTATTGATGTTAAATCACATGGCGATGTGAACTAGATTATTGACTCTAGTGCAAGTGGGAGACTAAAGGAAATATGCCCTAGAGGAAATAATAAAGTTATTATTTATTTCCTTATATCATGATAAAATGTTTATTATTCATGCTAGAATTGTATTAACCGGAAACATAATACATGTGTGAATACATAGACAAACGGAGTGTCACTAGTATGCCTCTACTTGACTAGCTCGTTGATCAAAGATGGTTATGTTTCCTAACCATAGACATGAGTTGTCATTTAATTAACGAGATCACATCATTAGGAGAATGATGTGATTGACTTGACCCATTCCGTTAGCATAGCACTTGATCGTTTAGTTTATTGCTATTGCTTTCTTCATGACTTATACATGTTCCTATGACTATGAGATTATGCAACTCCCGTTTACCAGAGGAACACTTTGTGTGCCACCAAACGTCACAACGTAACTGGGTGATTATAAAGGTGCTCTACAGGTGTCTCCGAAGGTACTTGTTGGGTTGGCGTATTTCGAGATTAGGATTTGTCACTCTGATTGTCGGAGAGGTATCTCTGGGCCCACTCGGTAATGCACATCACTATAAGCCTTGAAAGCATTGCAACTAATGAGTTAGTTGCGGGATGATGTTGTTGGGGAACGTAGTAATTTCAAAAAAATTCCTACGCACACGCAAGATCATGGTGATGCATAGCAACGAGAGGGGAGAGTGTGATCTACATACCTAGTAGATCGACAACGGAAGCGTTTGGTTGATGTAGTCGTACGTCTTCACGGCCCGACCGATCAAGCACCAAAACTACGGCACCTTCGAGTTTTAGCACACGTTCAGCTCGATGACGATCCTAGGACTCCGATCCAGCAAAGTGTCGGGGAAGAGTTCCGTCAGCACGACGGCGTGGTGACGATCTTGATGTACTACTGCAGCAGGGCTTCGCCTAAACTCCGCTACAATATTATCGAGGACTATGGTGGAAGGGGGCACCGCACACGGCTAAGAATATGATCACGTGGATCAACTTGTGTCTTTCTGGGGTGCCCCTGCCTCCGTATATAAAGGCTCAAGGGGGGAGGCCGGCCGGCCAGGAGAGGCGCGCCAGGAGGAGCCCTACTCCCTCCGGGAGTAGGACTTCTCCCCCAATCCTAGTTGGAATAGGATTCATGAGGTGGAAAAGAGAGAGAGAAGGAGGAGGGCGCCGGCCCCCTCTCTCCTTGTCCTATTCGGACTAGGGGGGAGGGGCGCGCGGCCCAAGCCCTGGCTGCATCTCCTCTTCTTCCACTATGGCCCATTAAGGCCCATATAGCTCCCGGGGGGTTCCGGTAACCTCCCGGTACTCCGGTAAAATCCCGATTTCACCCAGAACACTTCCGATATCCAAACATAGGCTTCCAATATATCAATCTTTATGTCTCGAACATTTCAAGACTCCTCGTCATGTCCGTGATCACATCCGGGACTCCGAACAACTTTCGGTACATCAAAATGCATAAACTCATAATATAACTGTCATCATAACCTTAAGCGTGCGGACCCTACGGGTTCGAGAACAATGTAGACATGACCGAGACACGTCTCTGGTCAATAACCAATAGCGGAACCTGGATGCTCATATTGGCTCCTACATATTCTACGAAGATCTTTATCGGTCAGACCGCATAACAACATACGTTGTTCCCTTTGTCATTGGTATGTTACTTGCCCGAGATTCGATCGTCGGTATTCCAATACCTAGTTCAATCTCGTTACCGGCAAGTCTCTTTACTCGTTCTGTAATACATCATCCCGCAACTAACTCATTAGTTGCAATGCTTGCAAGCCTTAAGTGATGTGCATTACCGAGAGGGCCCAGAGATACCTCTCCGACAATCGGAGTGACAAATCCTAATCTCAAAATACGCCAACCCAACATGTACCTTTGGAGACACCTGTAGAGCTCCTTTATAATACCCAGTTACGTTGTGACGTTTGGTAGCACACAAAGTGTTCCTCCGGTAAACGGGAGTTGCATAATCTCATAGTCATAGGAACATGTATAAGTCATGAAGAAAGCAATAGCAACATACTAAACGATCGGGTGCTAAGCTAATGGAATGTGTCATGTCAATCAGATCATTCACTTAATGATGTGATCCCGTTAATCAAATAACAACTCATTGTTCATGGTTAGGAAACATAACCATCTTTGATTAACGAGCTAGTCAAGTAGAGGCATACTAGTGACACTTTGTTTGTCTATGTATTCACACATGTATTATGTTTCCGGTTAATACAATTCTAGCATGAATATAAACATTTTATCATGATATAAGGAAATAAATAATAACTTTATTATTGCCTCTAGGGCATATTTCCTTCAGTCTCCCACTTGCACTAGAGTCAATAATCTAGATTACACAGTAATGATTCTAACACCCATGGAGCCTTGGTGCTGATCATGTTTTGCTCGTGGAAGAGGCTTAGTCAACGGGTCTGCAACATTCAGATCCGTATGTATCTTGCAAATCTCTATGTCTCCCACCTGGACTAGATCCCGGATGGAATTGAAGCGTCTCTTGATGTGCTTGGTTCTCTTGTGAAATCTGGATTCCTTTGCCAAGGCAATTGCACCAGTATTGTCACAAAAGATTTTCATTGGACCCGATGCACTAGGTATGACACCTAGATCGGATATGAACTCCTTCATCCAGACTCCTTCATTTGCTACTTCCGAAGCAGCTATGTACTCCGCTTCACATGTAGATCCCGCTACAACGCTTTGTTTAGAACTGCACCAACTGACAGCTCCACCGTTTAATGTAAACACGTATTCGGTTTGTGATTTAGAATCGTCCGGATCAGTGTCAAAGCTTGCATCAACGTAACCTTTTACGATGAGCTCTTTGTCACCTCCATATATGAGAAACATATCCTTAGTCCTTTTCAGGTATTTCAGGATGTTCTTGACCGCTGTCCAGTGATCCACTCCTGGATTACTTTGGTACCTCCCTGCTAGACTTATAGCAAGGCACACATCAGGTCTAGTACACAGCATTGCATACATGATAGATCCTATGGCTGAAGCATAGGGAACATCTTTCATCTTCTCTCTATCTTCTGAAGTGGTCGGGCATTGAGTCTTACTCAACTTCACACCTTGTAACACAGGCAAGAACCCTTTCTTTGCTTGATCCATCTTGAACTTCTTCAAAACTTTGTCAAGGTATGTGGTTTGTGAAAGTCCAATTAAGCGTCTTGATCTATCTCTATAGATCTTAATGCCTAATATGTAAGCAGCTTCACCGAGGTCTTTCATTGAAAAACTCTTATTCAAGTATCCCTTTATGCTACCCAGAAATTCTACATCATTTCCAATTAGTAATATGTCATCCATATATAATATCAGAAATGCTACAGAGCTCCCACTCACTTTCTTGCAAATACAGGCTTCTCCAAAAGTCTGTATAAAACCAAATGCTTTGATCACACTATCAAAACGTTTATTCCAACTCCGAGAGGCTTGCACCAGTCCATAAATGGATCGCTGGAGCTTGCACACTTTGTTAGCTCCCTTTGGATTGACAAAACCTTTTGGCTGCATCATATACAACTCTTCTTCCAGAAATCCATTCAGGAATGCAGTTTTGACATCCATCTGCCAAATTTCATAATCATAAAATGCGGCAATTGCTAACATGATTCGGACAGACTTAAGCATCGCTACGGGTGAGAAGGTCTCATCGTAGTCAATCCCTTGAACTTGCCGAAAACTTTTTGCGACAAGTCAAGCTTTGTAGACAGTAATATTACCGTCAGCGTCAGTCTTCTTCTTGAAGATCCATTTATTCTCAATTGCTTGCCGATCATCGGGCAAGTCAACCAAAGTCCATACTTTGTTCTCATACATGGATCCCATCTCAGATTTCATGGCTTCAAGCCACTTTGCGGAATCTGGGATCACCATCGCTTCTTCATAGTTCGTAGGTTCATCATGATCTAGTAGCATGACTTCCAGAACGGGATTACCGTACCACTCTGGCGCGGATCTTACTCTGGTTGATCTACGAGGTTCAGTAGTATCTTGTTCTGAAGTTTCATGATCATCATCATTAGCTTCCTCACTAACTGGTGCAGGTGTCACAGAAACAGTTTTTTGTGATGTACTACTTTCCAATAAGGGAGCAGGTACAGTTACCTCGTCAAGTTCTACTTTCCTCCCACTCACTTCTTTCTAGAGAAACTCCTTCTCTAGAAAGTTTCCGAACTTAGCAACAAAAGTCTTGCCTTCGGATCTGTGATAGAAGGTGTATCCAATAGTCTCCTTTGGATATCCTATGAAGACACATTTCTCCGATTTGGGTTCGAGCTTATCAGGTTGAAGCTTTTTCACATAAGCATCGCAGCCCCAAACTTTCAGAAATGACAACTTTGGTTTCTTGCCAAACCACAGTTCATAAGGCGTCGTCTCAACGGATTTTGATGGTGCCCTATTTAACGTGAATGCGGCCGTCTCTAGAGCGTATCCCCAAAATGATAGCGGTAAATCAGTAAGAGACATCATAGATCGCACCATATCTAGTAAAGTACGATTACAATGTTCGGACACACCATTACGCTGTGGTGTTCCGGGTGGCGTGAGTTGTGAAACTATTCCACAATTTTTCAAATGTACACCAAACTCGTAACTCAAATATTCTCCTCCACGATCAGATCGTAAAAACTTTATTTTCTTGTTACGATGATTTTCAACTTCACTCTGAAATTCTTTGAACTTTTCAAAAGTTTCAGACTTATGTTTCATTAAGTAGATATACCCATATCTGCTTAAATCATCTGTGAAGGTGAGAAAATAACAATATCCGCCACGAGCCTCAATATTCATCGGACCACATACATCTGTATGTATGATTTCCAACAAATCTTTTGCTCTCTCCATAGTACCGGAGAACGGTGTTTTGGTCATCTTGCCCATGAGGCACGGTTCGCAAGTACCAAGTGATTCATAATCAAGTGGTTCCAAAAGTCCATCAGTATGGAGTTTCTTCATGCGCTTTACTCCGATATGACCTAAACGGCAGTGCCAAAAATATGTTGCACTATCATTATCAACTCTGCATCTTTTGGCTTCAAAATTATGAATATGTGTGTTAATACTATCGAGATTCAATAAGAATAGACCACTCTTCAAGGGTGCATGACCATAAAAGATATTACTCATATAAATAGAACAACCATTATTCTCTGATTTAAATGAATAACCGTCTCGCATCAAACAAGATCCAGATATAATGTTCATGCTTAACGCTGGCACCAAATAACAATTATTTAGGTCTAATATTAATCCCGAAGGTAGATGTAGAGGTAGCGTGCCGACTGCGATCACATCGACTTTGGAACCGTTTCCCACGCGCATCGTCACCTCGTCATTAGCCAATCTTCGCTTAATCCGTAGTCCCTGTTTCGAGTTGCAAATATTAGCAATAGAACCCGTATCAAATACCCAGGTGCTACTGCGAGCATTAGTAAGGTACACATCAATAACATGTATATCACATATACCTTTGTTCACCTTGCCATCCTTCTTATCCGCCAAATACTTGGGGCAGTTCCGCTTCCAGTGACCAGTCTGCTTGCAATAGAAGCACTCAGTTTCAGGCTTAGGTCCAGGTTTGGGTTTCTTCTCTTGAGTAGCAACTTGCTTGCTGTTCTTTTTGAAGTTCCCCTTCTTCTTCCTTTGCCCTTTTTCTTGAAACTAGTGGTCTTGTTGACCATCAACACTTGATGCTCCTTCTTGATTTCTACCTCCGCAGCTTTCAGCATTGCGAAGAGCTCGGGAATAGTCTTATTCATCCCTTGCATATTATAGTTCATCACGAAGCTCTTGTAGCTTGGTGGCAGTGATTGGAGAATTCTGTCAATGACGCAATCATCTGGAAGATTAACTCCCAATTGAATCAAGTGATTATTATACCCAGACATTTTGAGTATATACTCACTGACAGAACTGTTCTCCTCCATCTTGCAGCTATAGAACTTATTGGAGACTTCATATCTCTCAATCCGAGCATTTGCTTGAAATATTAACTTTAACTCCTGGAACATCTCATATGCTCCATGACGTTCATAACGTCGTTGAAGTCCCGATTCTAGGCCGTAAAGCATGGCACACTGAACTATCGAGTAGTCATCAGCTTTGCTCTGCCAGACGTTCATAACATCCGGCATTGCTCCTGCAGTAGGCCTGGCACCCAGCGGTGCTTCCAGGATGTAATTCTTCTATGCAGCAATGAGGATAACCCTCAAGTTACGGACCCAGTCCGTGTAATTGCTACCATCATCCTTCAACTTTGCTTTCTCAAGGAACGCATTAAAATTCAACGGAACAACAACACGAGCCATCTACTACAAACAAGCATAAACAAGCAAGATACTTATCAGGTACTAAGTTTCATGATAAATTTAAGTTCAGTTAATTTTACTTAAAGAACTCCCACTTAGATAGACATCCCTCTAATCCTCTAAGTGATTACGTGATCCAAATCAACTAAACCATGTCCGATCATCACGTGAGATGGAGTAGTTTCATTGGTGAACATCATTATGTTGATCATATCTACTATATGATTCACGCTCGACCTTCCGGTCTCCGTGTTCCGAGGCCATATCTGTATATGCTTGGCTCGTCAAGTATAACCTGGGTATTCTGCGTGTGCAACTGTTTTTCACCCGTTGTATTTGAACGTAGAGCCTATCACACCCGATCATCACGTGGTGTCTCAGCACGAAGAACTTTCGCAATGGTGCATACTCAGGGAGAACACTTCTTGAGAATTAGTGAGAGATCATCTTATAATGCTACCGTCAATCAAAGCAAGATAAGATGCATAAAAGATAAACATCACATGCAATCAATATAAGTGATATGATATGGCCATCATCATCTTGTGCTTGTGATCTCCATCTCCGAAGCACCGTCGTGATCACCATCGTCACCGGCGCGACACCTTGATCTCCATCGTAGCATCGTTGTCGTCTCGCCAAGCTTGTGCTTCCACGACTATCACTATCGTTTAGTGATAAAGTAAAGCATTACACCGCGATTGCATTGCATACAATAAAGCGACAACCATATGGCTCCTGCCAGTTGCCGATAACTCGGTTACAAAACATGATCATCTCATACAATAAAAATCAGCATCATGTCTTGACCATATCACATCACAACATGCCCTGCAAAAACAAGTTAGACGTCCTCTACTTTGTTGTTGCAAGTTTTACGTGGCTGCTACGGGCTTAAGCAAGAACCAATCATACCTACGCATCAAAACCACAACGATAGTTTGTCAAGTTGGTGCTGTTTTAACCTTCGCAAGGACCGGGCGTAGCCACACTCGATTCAACTAAAGTTGGAGAAACTGTCACCCGCAAGCCACCTATGTGCAAAGCACGTCGGGAGAACCGGTCTCGCGTAAGCGTACGCGTAATGTCGGTCCGGGCCGCTTCGTCCAACAATACCGCCGAACCAAAGTATGACATGCTGGTAAGCAGTATGACTTATATCGCCCACAACTCACTTGTGTTCTACTCGTGCATATAACATCAACATATAAAACCTAGGCTCGGATGCCACTGTTGGGGAACGTAATAATTTCAAAAAATTTCCTACGCACACGCAAGATCATGGTGATGCATAGCAACGAGAGGGGAGAGTGTGATCTACATACCTAGTAGATCGACAACGGAAGCGTTTGGTTGATGTAGTCGTACGTCTTCACGGCCCGACCGATCAAGCACCAAAACTACGGCACCTCCGAGTTTTAGCACACGTTCAGCTCGATGACGATCCCAGGACTCCGATCCAGCAAAGTGTCGGGGAAGAGTTCCGTCAGCATGACAGCGTGGTGACGATCTTGATGTACTACTGCAGCAGGGCTTCGCCTAAACTCCGCTACAATATTATCGAGGACTATGGTGGAAGGGGGCACCGCACACGGCTAAGAATATGATCACGTGGATCAACTTGTGTCTTTCTGGGGTGCCCCTGCCTCCATATATAAAGGCTCAAGGGGGGAGGCCGGCCGGCCAGGAGAGGCGCGCCAGGAGGAGCCCTACTCCCTCCGGGAGTAGGACTTCTCCCCCAATCCTAGTTGGAATAGGATTCATGAGGTGGAAAAGAGAGAGAGAGAAGGAGGAGGGCGCCGACCCCCTCTCTCCTTGTCCTATTCGGACTAGGGGGGAGGGGCGCGCGGCCCAAGCCCTGGCTGCATCTCCTCTTCTTCCACTATGGCCCATTAAGGCCCATATAGCTCCCGGGGGTTCCGGTAACCTCCCGGTACTCTGGTAAAATCCCGATTTCACCCGGAACACTTCCGATATCCAAACATAGGCTTCCAATATATCAATCTTTATGTCTCGAACATTTCGAGACTCCTCGTCATGTCCGTGATCACATCCGGGACTCCTAACAACTTTCGGTACATCAAAATGCATAAACTCATAATATAACTGTCATCGTAACCTTAAGCGTGCGGACCCTACGGGTTCGAGAACAATGTAGACATGACCGAGACACGTCTCTGGTCAATAACCAATAGCGGAACCTGGATGCTCATATTGGCTCCTACATATTCTACGAAGATCTTTATCGGTCAGACCGCATAACAACATACGTTGTTCCCTTTGTCATCGGTATGTTACTTGCCCGAGATTCGATCGTCGGTATTCCAATACCTAGTTCAATCTCGTTACCGGCAAGTCTCTTTACTCGTTCTGTAATACATCATCCCACAACTAACTCATTAGTTGCAATGCTTGCAAGGCTTAAGTGACGTGCATTACCGAGAGGGCCCAAAGATACCTCTCCGACAATCGGAGTGACAAATCCTAATCTCGAAATACGCCAACCCAACATGTACCTTTGGAGACACCTGTAGAGCTCCTTTATAATCACCCAGTTACGTTGTGACGTTTGGTAGCACAGAAAGTGTTCCTCCGGCAAACGGGAGTTGCATAATCTCATAGTCATAGGAACATGTATAAGTCATGAAGAAAGCAATAGCAACATACTAAACGATCGGGTGCTAAGCTAATGGAATGGGTCATGTCAATCAGATCATTCACTTAATGATGTGATCCCGTTAATCAAATAACAACTCATTGTTCATGGTTAGGAAACATAACCATCTTTGATTAACGAGCTAGTCAAGTAGAGGCATACTAGTGACACTTTATTTGTCTATGTATTCACACATGTATTATGTTTCCGGTTAATACAATTCTAGCATGAATAATAAACATTTTATTATGATATAAGGAAATAAATAATAACTTTATTATTGCCTCTAGGGCATATTTCCTTCAGATGTGTTACGAAACGAGTAAAGAGACTTGCCGGTAACGAGATTGAACTAGGTATTGAGATACCGACGATCGAATCTCGGGCAAGTAACATACCGATGACAAAGGGAACAACGTATGTAGTTATGCGGTCTGACTGATAAAGATCTTTGTAGAATATGTGGGAGCCAATATGAGCATCCAGGTTCCGCTATTGGTTATTGACCAGAGATGTGTCTCGGTCATGTCTACATAGTTCTCGAACCCGTAGGGTCCGCACGCTTAAAGTTCAATGACGATTATATTATGAGTTTATGTGTTTTGATGTATCGAAGGAGTTCGAAGTCCCGGATGAGATCAGGGACATGACGAGGAGTCTCGAAATGGTCGAGACGTAAAGATCGATATATTGGACGACTATATTGGTACATCGGAAATGTTCCGAGTGATTCGGGTATTTTCGGAAGTACCGAGGAGTTACGGGAATTCGTATTGGGCCTTAATGGGCCATACGGGAAAGGAGAGAAAGGCCTCAAAGGGTGGCCGCACCCCTCCCCATGGGCTGGTCCGAATTGGACTAGGGAGGGGGGGCGCCCCCTTTCTTCCTTCTCCTTTTCCCTTCCCTTCCCTTCCCTCCTACTCCTACTACTTGGCAGGGCTCCTAGTTCTACTAGGAAAGGGGGAATTCTACTCCCGGTGGGAGTAGGACTCCCCTAGGGCGCGCCATAGAGAGGGCCGGCCCTCCCCCTCCTCCACTCCTTTATATACAGGGGCAGGGGGGCACCCCAAAGACACACAATCGATCTCTTGATCTCTTAGCCGTGTGCGGTGCCCCCCTCCACCATAATCCACCTCGATTATATCATAGCGGTGCTTAGGCGAAGCCCTGCGTCGGTAGAACATCATCATCGTCACCACGCCGTCATGCTGACGAAACTCTCCCTCAACACTTGGCTGGATCGGAATTCGAGGGACGTCATCGAGTTAAACGTGTGCAGAACTCGGAGGTGCCGTGCGTTCGGTACTTGATCGGTCGGATCGTGAAGACGTACGACTACATCAACCGCGTTGTGCTAACGCTTGCGCTTTCGGTCTACGAGGGTATGTGGACACACTCTTCCCTCTCGTTGCTATGCATCAACATGATCTTGAATGTGCGTAGGAATTTTTTTGAAATTACTACGTTCCCCAACACAAGCCTCTCTTGGGGCACAAAGGTCTGTGTACTCTACCTCTGCTCCAGCTCCCAGTCTGATGGTTGAACAAGTGGACAAAGACATTGCCGTTTTGACAGTCTAGTATTTCGGGCGATAGGCTTAAGTAGGCATCCAGGCCGAAGCTTGCGTGGCGGATGACGGAAGCAAACTCCGGGGGTTGAGGCAACATTGGGATGAAGGATGCTGGAATGGTCCGAAGGTAATGGGGTCTGTACTTTATGTAGAAGCCCAGGAGACGAGGTGGGTTGAGCTTACGAAAACGGCGGAGGAAGGCGTGGTCGGAGACGTGCCCTAACCAGCGCTTGCAGGCGAGGGCAGCGTGGACAAGGGTGGTGGGGAAGCCGACGCGGAGGAGGATCTCGATGAGAAGGTCATCATTGTCAAGCACCTTGGATACGGCCGCCACCGCCGGCGGCTGCCTCTCGCCTTCCATGTGCTGCTGCGTTGGTTTCTCTCCGTGGGTTTGGAGAGGAGGATGAACAGAAGCCGCGATTTGTACGTGTGGGTTTCGGTGGGTTTAGGGTCGATTCTTTTTTTTTGGAAGGGAGATGTGACCTGTGCATGGGCCTAGCCTGACAATTACAGCCCATCCATGTCTGGCCATAGATCTGGGCGCCGGTGTGGGCTGGTATTGGGTAGTGACTTTCGTCTTTCGATACATGATGAGTCGAGTGGGAGCAGTGTTGTTGGATGTGTGCCCATGTCTTGTTTGTGCAGCAGGATGGCTTTCTCCGAATTTTGTCACATTGCCGTTTTTACTCTGTTACTGCAGCATGGTTTTGTTCTCTCACTCTTGTTACACTGCCATTTTGGAAAATGTTAGGCTGTTGCTCTGAGTAGGAGGCTTCTGATGGAGCTCTGTCGGGCCGGCGTTTTGCTGCTGGTAGATGTATGTTCCTGGGCATAATGCTTTGCATTTTTTGTTATGTTCTGCTGTCCATGTCAAACAGATTAGCATTGTTCAATCTACTAGTACTAGTACATAGTACTATCTCGGTCAACCAATATGTCTGAAGTGTTCACGGCCAGAGTCCCAAATGCCAGCTTAAATTTGTGTGCTCGCAGGGAACGACAACTTTGCATTATGCACTCTCAGTTTCCAGCTTCAGCATCAACACAAGCAACTTCCTTCAGTCTGACTACTACTAGATGCATATTTCAGATTATCAATTTTACACTACAGATTTCATCCACACGTTGTTCTCTTGCCCCTGGCTATGAAATCTGTAATCTAGATGATTCTGGTTGAAGGGGACGATGCAGCCTAGTATTATCAATCCATTTACCAGAGTTTACTGCGGCTTGTTCATCTATTCTTTTTCCCAGCAGGCAGCAGCCCCTCCTTACTACGAACTAGCACAAGTAAATTTTCAATTACTCCCGCCGCATCAAAATATACGACATTGATAATGCCAAGAAACGTCTTATATTTTGATATGGAGGAAGTATCTACCATGGTCGTCCATGTAGAGTGGACAGGCCATGGCCTCAAATAAACTTTCGTTTTACTCTTATATTAGAGCAATAAATCACTAACTGAAACCGATTTTGCAATTGAGAAGAAGAAGACACTTTTCCAAATGCCAAGCAGTGGAACCACAAGACTTTGACGCAAGAAGATCAGATGACATGTAATTAAAATCCTGTTCGCGTAGAGCACCGTCTCTACTTACAATTACAAATCATCCAAATTTCCTAATGGTGGGGTAGGCAAGTTTGCTTCCTCGTGGGCCCTTCCTGGGTGTGAGCCCTCCGTGGAATCTCGCAACCATAATCCTTGTGTCTTGTGATATTGGATCCTTGAGATTGAAGCCTCCATAATAAACATGGACATATGTCAGCATCATCTATCGGAACCACGGGTTAGAATCTTCCATGTTACATTCTTGCACTTGCATGTTCTTTACATTCCGCTGCCTACTCTAGATATGCATGGGTAGGGTGTGCTTGTTCTATTCTAGCTTGTCTGTTAAACACCTTAAAATTGCTCATTGGCTCTTGCTAGGTCCATTCACCCCCCCCCCACCCCCCACCCTCTAGACACTCCTTTCGATCCTACAATATTGCATAGCAAACTTTCTAAACATGAAAAATTCAAATAGATGGTAGACTTAGAAAATGATGCATATGGCACAAGTATGGTCTTACTTGAGCCATCGTGATAGTGCATTTTTGTCAAAAAAAATTGCAGTGCAACCAGAATTGAGTCATGCTACTGATGTGACATTTAGGGAATGCACAAAACACTCTTACAAAAAGTGATTTGTGCAGTATAGTAAAATGTCACAAGAGCTATGATGTGTGTGTGGGTATCCACCCCCCCCCCCCCAAAAACATATTTGTTTGCTATAGTTATTAAACATGAAAAGGCATTGGAAAATAAATAGACATATGCACCGAAAAATTAATATGCAAATATAATCCAAAATTAATACCCATCAACTTTGCAAAATTAATATCATAGACACTGGAGAATTAGTATTGATAATCCTCAAGTGTAGGGCCTGGCTGTAGCACTTTCCAACATGCAGGTGGAAGTATCGAGTGGCAATATCTCAAAGGAGCTAAAGATAAGAATCCTATCCTCTCAGGTTCTATCAACCACTATTGGAAATATGCCCTATAGACAATAATATTCTATTATTATATTCCTGTGTTCATAATTAAGAGTTTATATTCTATATTATAACTGCTATGATCCTAGAATGTGCGATTCAGTGGAAAACTCGCATTTGTGGAATGATAAATGGTAAAATAAGATTGCTAGTCTCACCTCTAAGACTAACTCAAGTGGTATTTGTGATCACGTTTTTCGGATCTTGAGATATCATTAAGTGTAACGATAGTCTCGAAACAACATTGAGGGTATGACGTTGGAAGAACAATCATATTGAATCGACCCAAATTTATTTGTTATACTTTGAGATAATATCGTCAGAAGTTAATTGTTATAACACGGAGTGTTAACATGTGATCTAGTTCCTTAGACCATGAGATTATTGTAATCACTTCTTACCGTACGATGAACTTTGTTGAGGACGATGAGGGGGATGTTGGGGCATCCCCAAACTTGGGAGCTTGAGACTTCTTTAGATGACTTCTTGGGGGTGCTCAAGCTTTAACAATTGCATTGAAGGAAATATGCCCTAGAGGCAATAATAAAGTTATTATTTATTTCCTTATATAATGATAAATGTTTATTATTCATGCTAGAATTGTATTAACCGGAAACATAATACATGTGTGAATACATAGACGAACAGAGTGTCACTAGTATGCCTCTACTTGACTAGCTCGTTGATCAAAGATGGTTATGTTTCCTAACCATAGACATGAGTTGTCATTTGATTAACGGGATCACATCATTAGGAGAATGATGTGATTGACTTGACCCATTCCGTTAGCATAGCACTTGATCGTTTAGTTTGTTGCTATTGCTTTCTTCATGACTTATACATGTTCCTATGACTATGAGATTATGCAACTCCCGTTTACCGGAGGAACACTTTGTGTGCCACCAAACGTCACAACGTAACTGGGTGATTATAAAGGTGCTCTACAGGTGTCTCCGAAGGTACTTGTTGGGTTGGCGTATTGCGAGATTAGGATTTGTCACTCCGATTGTCGGAGAGGTATCTCTGGGCCCTCTCGGTAATGCACATCACTTAAGCCTTGCAAGCATTGCAACTAATGAGTTAGTTGCAGGATGATGTATTACGGAATGAGTAAAGAGGCTTGCCGGTAACGAGATTGAACTAGGTATTGAGATACCGACGATCGAATCTCGGGCAAGTAACATACCGATGAAAAAGGGAACAACGTATGTTGTTATGCGATCTGACTGATAAAGATCTTCGTAGAATATGTGGGAGCCAATATGAGCATCCAGGTTCCGCTATTGGTTATTGACTGAAGAGGTGTCTCGGTCATGTCTACATTGTTCTCGAACCCGTAGGGTCCGCACGCTTAAGGTTTCGATGACAATTATATTACGAGTTTATGAGTTTTGATGTACCGAAGGAGTTTGGAGTCCCGGATGAGATCGGGGACATGACGAGGAGTCTCGAAATGGTCGAGACATAAAGATCAATATATTGGACGACTATATTCGGACATCGGAAAGGTTCCGAGTGATTCGGGTATTTTTTGGAGTACCGGAGAGTTACGGGAATACGTATTGGGCCTTATTGGGCCATACGGGAAAGAAGGAAAAGGGCCTCAAGGGTGGCCGCACCCCTCCCCTTGGTCTGGTCCGAATTGGACTAGCCCCCTTCCTTCCTTCTCCTTTTCCCTTCCTCTTTTCCTATTCCATATGGGAGGTGGAATCCTACTAGGACTCCCTACTAGGACTAGGGAGTCCTAGTAGGACTCCACACTTGGCGCGCCCACTCCTAGGGCCGGCCTCCTCCTCCCTTGCTCCTTTATATACGGGTGCAGGGAGGCACTCCAAAGACACAACAATTGATCATTGATCTCTTAGCCGTGTGCGGTGCCCCCTTCCACCATAATCCTCGATTATATTGTAGCGATGCTTAGGCGAAGCCCTGCGACGGTAGAACATCAAGATCGTCACCACGCCGTCGTGCTGACGGAACTCTTCCCGACATTCTGCTGGATCGGAGTCCGGTGATCATCATCGAGCTGAACGTGTGCTAGAACTCGGAGGTGCCGTAGTTTTGGTGCTTGATCGGTCGGGCCGTGAAGACGTACGACTACATCAACATCGTTGTGCTAATGCTCCCGCTTTCGGTCTACGAGGGTACGTAGACAACACTCTCCTGTCTCATTGCTATGCATCATCATGATCTTGCGTGTGCGTAGGAATTTTTTTGAAATTACTACGTTCCCCAACAGTGGCATCCGAGCCTAGGTTTTATGTGTTGATGTTATGCACGAGTAGAACACAAGTGAGTTGTGGGCGATATAAGTCATACTGCTTACCAGCATGTCATACTTTGGTTCGGCGGTATTGTTGGATGAAGCGGCCCGGACCAACATTACGCGTACGCTTACGCGAGACTGGTTCTACCGACGTGCTTTGCACACAGGTGGCTAGCGGGTGTCAGTTTCTCCAACTTTAGTTGAACCTAGTGTGGCTACGCCCGGTCCTTGCGAAGGTTAAAACAGCACCAACTTAACAAACTATCGTTGTGGTTTTGATGCTTAGGTAAGCACGGTTCTTGCTAAGCCCGTAGCAGCCACGTAAAACTTGCAACAACAAAGTAGAGGACGACTAACTTGTTTTTGCAGGGCATGTTGTGATGTGATATGGTCAAGACATGATGCTAAATTTTATTATATGAGATGATCATGTTTTGTAACCGAGTTATCGGCAACTGGCAGGAGCCATATGGTTGTCGCTTTATTGTATGCAATGCAATCGCGCTGTAATGCTTTACTTTATCACTAATTGGTAGTGATAGTCGTGGAAGCATAAGATTGGCGAGATGACAACGATGCTACGATGGAGATCAAGGTGTCACGCCGGTGACGATGGTGATCATGACGGTACTTCGGAGATGGAGATCACAAGTACAAGATGATGATGACCATATCATATCACTTATATTGATTGCATGTGATGTTTATCTTTTATGCATCTTATCTTGCTTTGATTGACGGTAGCATTATAAGATGATCCCTCACTAAATTATCAAAGTATAAGTGTTCTCCCTGAGTATGCACCGTTGCGAAAGTTCTTCGTGCTGAGACACCACGTGATGATCGGGTGTGATAGGCTCTGCGTTCAAATACAACGGGTGCAAAACAGTTGCACACACAGAATACTAAGGTTAAACTTGACGAGCCTAGCATATAACAGATATGGCCTCGGAACACGGAGACCGAAAGGTCGAGCGTGAATCATATAGTAGATATGATCAACATAGTGATGTTCACCATTGAAACTACTCCATCTCACGTGATGATAGGACATGGTTTAGTTGATTTGGATCACGTGATCACTTAGAGGATTAGAGGGATGTCTATCTAAGTGGGAGTTCTTAAGTAATATGATTAATTGAACTTTAATTTATCATGAACTTAGTCCTGGTAGTATTAGCATATCTATGTTGTAGATCAATAGCTCATGTTTAGCTCCTCTGTTTTATTTTTGATATGTTCCTAGAGAAAACTAAGTTGAAAGATGTTAGTAGCAATGATGCGGATTGGATCCGTGATCTGAGGTTTATCCTCATTGCTGCACAGAAGAATTATGTCTTTGGTGCACCGCTAGGTGACAAACCTATTGCAGGAGCAGATGCAGATGTTATGAACATTTGGCTAGCTCAATATGATGACTACTTGATAGTTTAGTGCACCATGCTTAAACGGCTTAGAATAGGGACTTCAAAGACGTTTTGAATGTCATGGACCATATGAGATGTTCCAGGAGTTGAAGTTAATATTTCAAGCAAATACCCGAGTTGACAGATATGAAGTCTCCAACAAGTTCTATAGCTAAAAGATGGAGGAGAATAGCTCAAGCAGTGAGCATGTGCTCAGATTGTTTGGGTACTACAATCGCTTGAATCAAGTGGGAGTTAATCTTCCAGATAAAATAGTGATTGACAGAATTCTCTAGTCACCATCACCAAGTTAGTAGAACTTCGTGATGAACTATGATATGCAAGGGATAATGGAAACAATTCCCAAGCTCTTCGTAATGCTGAAATCGACGAAGGTAGAAATCAAGAAAAATATCAAGTGTTGATGGTAAGACCACTAGTTTCAAGAAAAGGGCAAAGGGAAGAAGGGGAACTTCAAGAAGAATGGCAAGCAAGTTGCTGCTCAAGTGAAGAAGCCCAAGTCTGGTCCTAAGCATGAGACTAAGTGCTCCTACTGCAAAGGGACGGGTCACTAGAAGCGGAACTGCCCCAAGTATTTGGCGGATAAGAAGGATGGCAAAGTGAACAAAGGTATATTTGATATACAGATTATTGATGTGTATTTTACTAGTGTTCGTAGCAACCCCTCGGTATTTGATACTGGTTCAGTTGCTAAGAGTAGTAACTCGAAACGGGAGTTGCAAAATGAACATAGACTAGTTAAGGGTGAAGTGACGATGTGTGTTGGAAGTGGTTCCAAGATTGATATGATCATCATCGCACACTGCCTATACTTTTGGGATTAGTGTTGAACCTAAATAAGTGTTATTTGGTGTTTGCGTTGAGCATGAATATGATTTGATCATGTTTATTGCAATACGATTATTCATTTAAGTAAGAGAATAAATTGTTGTTCTGTTTACATGAATAAAACCTTATATGGTTACACACCCAATGAAAATGGTTCGTTGGATCTCAATCGTAGTGATACACATATTCATAATATTGAAACCAAAAGATGCAAAGTTAATAATGATGGTGCAATTTATTTGTGGCACTGCCATTTAGGTCATATTGGTGTAAAGCACATGAAGAAAATCCATGCTGATGGGCTTTTGGAATCACTTGATGCTTGCGAACCATTCCTCATGGGCAAGATGACCAAGACTCCGTTCTCCGGAAAAATGGAGCGAGCAACAGATTTGTTGAAAATCATACATACTGATGTATGTGGTCTGATGAGTATTGAGGCTCGTGGCAGGTATCATTATTTTCTGATCTTCACAGATGATTTGAGCAGATATGAGTATATCTACTTGATGAAACACAAGTCTGAAACATTTGAAAAGTTCAAAGAATTTCAGAGTGAAGTGGAGAATCATCGTAACAAAAATAAAAGTTTCTAAGATATGATCGCAAAAGTAAAATACTTGAGTTACGAGTTTGGCCTTCAGTTAAAAACAAATGTGAAATAGTTTCACTACTCACGCCACCTGGAACACCACAACATAATGGTGTGTCCGAACGTCATAACCGTACTTTATTAGATATGGTGCGATCTATGATGTCTCTTACCGATCTAACACTATCGTTTTGGGGTTATGCATTAGAGACAGCTGCATTCACGTTAAATAGGGCACCATCTAAATCCGTTGAGACGACACCGTATGAACTATGGTTTGGCAAGAAACCTAAGCTGTCGTTTCTTAAAGTTTGACGTTGCAATGCTTATGTGAAAAAGTTTCAACCTGATAAGCTCTAACCCAAATCGGAGAAGTGCGTCTTCATAGGATACCCAAAAGAAAATGTTGGGTACACCTTCTATCACAGATCCGAAGGCAATATATTCGTTGCTTTGAATGGATCCTTTCTAGAAAAGGAGTTTCTCTCGAAAGAAGTGAGTGGGAGGAAAGTAGAACTTGATGAGGTAACTATACTTGCTCCCTTATTGGAAAGTAGTTCATCACAGAAATCTGTTCCTGTGACTACTACACCGATTAGTGAGGAAGCTAATGATGATGATCATGTAACTTCAGATCAAGTTACTACCGAACCTCGTAGGTAAATCAGAGTGAGATCTGCACCAGAGTGGTACGGTAATCCTGTTCTGGAGGTCATGTTACTTGACCATGACGAACCTACGAACTATGAGGAAGCGATGATGAGCCCAGATTCCGCGAAATGGCTTGAGGCCATGAAATCTGAGATGAGATCCATGTATGAGAATAAAGTATGGACTTTGATTGACTTGCCCAATGATCGGCGAGCCATTGAGATTAAATGGATCTTCGAGAGGAAGACGGACGCTGATAGTAGTGTTACTATCTACAAAGCCAGAATTGTCGCAAAAAGGTTTTCGACAAGTTCAAGGTGTTGACTATGATGAGAGTTTCTCACTCGTATCTATGTTTAAGTCTGTCCGAATCATGTTAGCAATTGCCGCATTTTATGAAATCTGGCAAATGGATAAACAAAACTGCATTCCTTAATGGATTTATTAAAGAAGAGTTGTATATGATGCAACCAGAAGGTTTTGTCAATCCTAAAGGTACTAATTAAATATGCAAGCTCCAGCGATCCATCTATGGACTGGTGCAAGCATCTTAGAGTTGGAATATACGCTTTGATAAGTTGATCAAAGCATATAGTTTTATACAGACTTACGATGAAGCCTGTATTTACAAGAAAGTGAGTGGGAGCACTACAGCATTTCTGATAAGTATATGTGAAAGGCATATTGTTGATCGGAGATAATGTAGAATTATTCTGCAAAGCATAAAGGAATGTTTGGAAGGAGTTTTTTAAAGAAAGACCTCGGTGAAGCTGCTTACATATTGATCATCAAGATCTATAAAGATAGATCAATACGCTTGATAAGTTTTTTCAATGAGTACATACCTTGACAAGATTTTGAAGTAGTTCAAAATGGAACAATCAAAAAGGAGTTCTTGCCTGTGTTACAAGGTGTGAAGTTGAGTAAGACTCAAAACCCGACCACGACAGAAGATAGAGAGAGAATGAAAGTCATTCCCTATGCCTCAGCCATAGGTTCTATAAAGTATGCCATGTTGTGTACCAGACCTATTGTATACCCTCCCTTGAGTTTGGCAAAGGAGTACAATAGTGATCTAGGAGTAGATCGCTGGACATTGGTCAAAATTATCCTTAGTGGAATAAGGATATGTTTCTCGATTATGGAGGTGACAAAAGGTTCGTCGTAAAGGGTTACGTCGATGCAAGTTTTGACACTGATCTAGATGACTCTAAGTCTCAATCTGGATACATATTGAAAGTGGGAGCAATTAGCTAGAGTAGCTCCATGCAGAGCATTGTTGACATAGGAATTTGCAAAATACTTACGGATCTGAATGTGGTAGACCCATTGACTAAACTTCTCTCACAAGCAAAATATGATCACACTTCGGTACTCTTTGGGTGTTAATCACATAGCGATGTGAACTAGATTATTGACTCTAGTAAACCCTTTGGGTGTTGGTCACATGTCGATGTGAACTATGGGTGTTAATCACATGGTGATGTGAACTATTGATGTTAAATCACATGGCGATGTGAACTAGATTATTGACTCTAGTGCAAGTGGGAAACTAAAGGAAATATGCCCTAGAGGCAATAATAAAGTTATTATTTATTTCCTTATATCATGATAAATGTTTATTATTCATGCTAGAATTGTATTAACCGGAAACATAATACATGTGTGAATACATAGACAAACAGAGTGTCACTAGTATGCCTCTACTTGACTAGCTCGTTGATCAAAGATGGTTATGTTTCCTAACCATAGACATGAGTTGTCATTTGATTAACGGGATCACATCATTAGGAGAATGATGTGATTGACTTGACCCATTCCGTTAGCATAGCACTTGATCGTTTAGTTTGTTGCTATTGCTTTCTTCATGACTTATACATGGTCCTATGACTATGAGATTATGCAACTCCAGTTTACCGGAGGAACACTTTGTGTGCCACCAAACATCACAACGTAACTGGGTGATTATAAAGGTGCTCTACAGGTGTCTCCGAAGGTACTTGTTGGGTTGGCGTATTTCGAGATTAGGATTTGTCACTCCGATTGTCGGAGAGGTATCTCTGGGCCCTCTCGGTAATGCACATCACTTAAGCCTTGCAAGCATTGCAACTAATGAGTTAGTTGCAGGATGATGTATTACGGAACGAGTAAAGAGACTTGCCGGTAACGAGATTGAACTAGGAATTGAGATACCGACGATGGAATCTCGGGCAAGTAACATACCGATGACAAAGGGAACAACATATGTTGTTATGCGGTCTGACCGATAAAGATCTTCGTAGAATATGTGGGAGCCAATATGAGCATCCAGGTTCCGCTATTGGTTATTGACCGGAGACGTGTCTCGGTCATGTCTACATTGTTATCGAACCCGTAGGGTCCGCACGCTTAAGGTTTCGATGACAGTTATATTATGAGTTTATGAGTTTTGATGTACCTAAGGAGTTCGGAGTCCCGGATGAGATCGGGGACATGACGAGGAGTCTCGAAATGGTCGAGATGTAAAGATCGATATATTGGACGACTATATTCGGACATCGAAAAGGTTCCGAGTGATTCGGGTATTTTTGGAGTACCGGAGAGTTACGGGAATACGTATTGGGCCATACGGGAAAGAAGGAAAAGGGCCTCAAGGGTGGCTGCACCCCTCCCCTTGGTCTGGTCCGAATTGGACTAGGGAAGGGGGGCGCCCCCTTCCTTCCTTCTCCTTTTCCCTTCCTCTTTTCCTATTCCATATGGGAGGTGGAATCCTACTAGGACTAGGGAGTCCTAGTAAGAATCCACACTTGGCGCGCACCCTCCTAGGGCCAGCCTCCTCCTCCCTTGCTCCTTTATATACGGGTGCAGGGGCACCCCAAAGACACAACAATTGATCATTGATCTCTTAGCCGTGTGCGGTGTCCCCTTCCACCATAATCCTCGATTATTTTGTACGGTGCTTAGGCGAAGCCCTGCGACGGTAGAACATCAAGATCGTCACCACACCGTCGTGCTGACGGAACTCTTCCCCGACATTCTGCTGGATCGGTGTCCGGGGATCGTCATCGAGCTGAACGTGTGCTAGAACTCGGAGGTGTCGTAGTTTCGGTGCTTGATCGGTCGGACCGTGAAGACGTACGACTACAACAATTGTGTTGTGCTAACGCTTCCGCTTTCGGTCTACGAGGGTACGTAGACAACACTCTCCTCTCTCGTTGCTATGCATCACCATGATCTTGCGTGTGCGTAGGAATTTTTTTGAAATTACTGTCGTGGTTCTAAGTCTGACAGTAATGTAGGGGGGTAGCTAGGTATGGAGAGGCAAGATCTTAGCTATGGACTAGTTGTAAGCACACGAGGTTTATGAGTTCAGGCCCTTCTCGGAGGAAGTAATAGCCCTATGTCTCGGAGCCCGGAGGCGGTCGACTGGATTATGTGTGTATGAATTACAGGGGTGCGAACCCTTTAGACTAAAGAGGGGGGTGGCTTATATAGAGTTCGCCAGACCCCTCCGGCCCTCAGTTATGCAGGGTTTTAAGTACATTAAGGTCGGGCGTTACTGATAACGTCCCTAATAAAGTGCTATGATGACCATAAAAGCTACTTAATGCCTGACCGTTAGCGTGCGGAGTGACTTTAGGTCTCCTGGCTGTTGAGTGGTTGCTTCTTGGTCGAGTGATTGCTTCTTGGTCGAGTGTCTTCGAGTCTGTCGAGTGGAACACCTCCAAGTTGATTGAAATGTGATTTCTTCTAGAGATGTCCTTGGGTAGGGCAGTTAGGACAGGTCCATGACCCTACCCTAGGTACATAGCTTCATCATTAGCCCCCGAATGGATCGAGGTTTGAGTGGGGAAGGAGTTGAGAACTTCTCCGACTCATTTTTCATGCCATGAGCATATCTTGTTTCGGATCAATGAACCCGAGTGATGACATGAACTTCCTTTTCAATCGCCTTGATCCATTCTTAGTTTTTTGTCGAGTGAGTTTCTTTACTTGAAAAGCTCCGAGTGACGGTGTGGAGGAGATCTTCCGTCTGACAAGTTGTTCTGTTGCCCATAGATTTCGCGGGATTCCAATTTTGGGAAGCGCGCGGGACGGGGGAGGCCGCAGTAATCAGATGGGATAGGGAGGAGCTGCCTCGATCTCTGCGCCACCTTTATTGCCACGTATCGCGCGCGCAATTGTTACGGGATTTGACAGGATCGTCCGGGCCTACCAGTCAGCGACTCGGAAGCGACCTCATATAAGGCGTCGGACCGGGGTTTCTTGAACAGTGCGTTCTCATTTCCTCTTCCCCTCTTTAGGCTTCTTCATTGCGCTCGCTCTCGCCCCAGCGCTGCCGCTCCGTACGTGTCTCGCCGGTGACGATGGGGAAGGAGAAGACGGCGGCTCTAGAGCGGGCGAAGAAGGCGACGACAAAGGCGAAGGGGAAGGCGACCAGTCGGGGTGGATCTTCCTCACGAGCCGGCCTGCCGAAGGGCTGGATCCAGGGCAACTAGATCCGCTCGACGATCCGCCAAGAAGACCTCGACGACCTAGCCGATGGAGGACTGATCCCTCATGGATCGGCGCGGCTTCCGGGGAAGGAATCCGAGCCGCAACCTCGGGAGGGTGAGCGTGTTCTCCTTGCCACCCACGTCGATCGTGGATTTTCCTTGCCTCCTCACCCTTTCTTTCGGGGATTTCTGAATTTCTTTGGGGCACAACTCCACCACCTCACTCCCAACACAATCGTGCATCTCGCTGCTTTCGTGTCTTTGTGCGAGAATTTCTTGGGTTGTCGGCCTCACTGGGGTCTTTTCAAGCACATTTTCACTTGTCGTTCTCAGACGGTTAAAAAGGCCAATCCGAGTGACGAGATAACACAAGTGATTCAGATGTGTGTGGGTCTTGGTGTTCAGATGAGAGGGAAAAGTTCCTTTCCGGCCATGATTCTTCCCGACTCGGTGTTGGGGAACGTAGTAATTTCAAAAAAATTCCTACGCACACGCAAGATCATGGTGATGCATAGCAACGAGGGGGGAGAGTGTGATCTACGCACCCTCGTAGACCGATAGCGGAAGCGTTATGACAACGCGGTTGATGTAGTCATACGTCTTCACGGCCCGACCGATCAAGCACCGAAACTACGGCACCTCCGAGTTTTAGCACATGTTCAGCTCGATGATGATCCCCGGACTCCGATCCAGCAAAGTGTCGGGGAAGAGTTCCGTCAGCACGACGGCGTGGTGACGATCTTGATGTTCTACCATCGCAGGGCTTCGCCTAAGCACCGCTACAATATTATCGAGGAGTATGGTGGAAGGGGGCACCGCACACGGCTAAGAAAACGATCACCAGGATCAACTTGTGTGTCTAGGGGTGCCCCCTGCCCCCGTATATAAAGGAGCAAGGGGAGGAGGCCGGACGGCCCTAGGGCGTGCCAAGGAGGAGGAGTCCTCCTCCTAGTAGGAGTAGGACTCCCCTCTTTCCTACTCCTACTAGGAAGGGGAAAGGAAGGGGGAGAGGGAGAAGGAAAGGGGGGCGCCGCCCCCCCTCTCCTAGTCCAATTCGGACCAGAGGGGAAGGGGCGCGCGGCCCACCCTAGCCGCCCCTCTCTCTCCACTAAGGCCCATAAGGCCCATTACTTCTCCCGGGGGGTTGGTAACCCTCCGGCACTCCGGTTTTCTCCGAAATCACCCGGAACACTTCCGGTGTCCGAATATAGTCGTCCAATATATCAATCTTTATGTCTCGACTATTTCAAGACTCCTCGTCATGTCCGTGATCACATCCGGGACTCCAAACTAACTTCGGTACATCAAAACTCATAAACTTATAATATAACTATCATCGAAACCTTAAGCATGCGGACCCTACGGGTTCGAGAACAATGTAGACATGACCGAGACATGTCTCCGGTCAATAACCAATAGCGGAACCTGGATGCTCATATTGGCTCCCACATATTCTACGAAGATTTTTATCGGTCAGACCGCATAACAACATACGTTGTTCCCTTTGTCATCGATATGTTACTTGCCCGAGATTCGATCGTCGGTATCTTAATACCTAGTTCAATCTCGTTACCGGCAAGTCTCTTTACTCGTTCCGTAATACATCATCTCACAACTAACTCATTAGTTGCAATGCTTGCAAGGCTTATGTGATGTGCATTACCGAGAGGGCCCAGAGATACCTCTCCGACAATCGGAGTGACAAATCCTAATCTCGAAATACGCCAACTCAACATTTACCTTTGGAGACACCTGTAGAGCTCCTTTATAATCACCCAGTTACGTTGTGACGTTTGGTAGCACACAAAGTGTTCCTCCGGCAAACGGGAGTTGCATAATCTCATAGTTATAGGAACATGTATAAGTCATGAAGTAAGCAATAGCAACACACTAAACGATTGGGTGCTAAGCTAATGGAATGGGTCATGTCAATCACATCATTCTTCTAATGACGTGATCCCGTTTAATCAAATAACAACTCTTTTGTTCATGGTTAGGAAACATAACCATCTTTGATTAACGAGCTAGTCAAGTAGAGGCATACTAGTGACACTCTGTTTGTCTATGTATTCACACATGTATTATGTTTCCGGTTAATACAATTCTAGCATGAATAATAAACATTTATCATGATATAAGGAAATAAATAATAACTTTATTATTGCCTCTAGGGCATATTTCCTTCACTCGGTCCGCGGATGGCAGTCGACCTGGTTTTACTGCAAAGACCAGCCGACGCCAGGGCAGTCGATTGGCCTCCCTCCTTTTACCATGGACCGAGTGAGGAAATCCTCCTCTTTGAAGGTGATCCCGGAGGAGAGGGTGCAAGTTAAGGTGCTGGTCGACCGAGTGGTACAGCTTATCCGTGACGGGGTCACTGGCATGGATCTCTTGGAGGTTTTCCTTCGGCGGCACATCCAGCCTCTTCAAGCTCGAGACCATCCGATGTGGTTGTATTCAGGTCTTGATGACACCACTCGGATTCACTCGGAGGAGGTCGATGACGACACACTGGAGGCGTGGCTGTCGGGCATCACTGGAAACAAGGACAACCCCAGGGGAGCCAGGAGAGTTCCTCCATTCGACTAGTCCCATGAACCAGAAAAGGTCTGATTCTGAGCTTTTGATTATAAACTGAATTCACTCGCGCAGCTGTCTATTCTGCGTCGACTGACTTTATTCTTCCTGCTTTCTTTCAGGCCCTTATCGAAATGTACTCAATGCCCAACGGAGAGCAAGAGCAAGACCCGGAAGGAGAGGCGAGCGGCGCGACAGTGGCGAATGGCATTCTGACGGAGAAGGGGACAGAGAAAGCGACGACCCAAGTGACGAAGAAGAAGTTGAGTCGCCTCCTCGCAGGGAGAGGCGATCCAAGCTTGACCAAGAATGACCGAGCGCCCGTGAAAAGGCGATTGCTCAGACTGGCCAGTCTTCGAAGCGTCCTCGGACATCTTCACAAACCCAACTGAAAAAGCGTCAAAGCATCCCAAAGTTGCAGAGCAGAAGCCTCAGAAGGCGTTGCCGAATATTAAGATTGACATCCCCATCGCTTCTGCGTGAGTGTCTCCCTTTGTATTCACTCGACGCTCCGTGTTGTTTATTTTTTCTTGATTTAACCAGACGAACTTTGGAACTGGCAGCACTGCTACTTCCGGGACCTCAGCTTACAGGGATGAGGATGAGGTAATGGAGGATGCAGTCACTTCCAATCTGGGTATGATTTCTGTCATTCTGTCTTTATTTGGTCGACTCAACTGCAATGTGTACCATTGGGTGATGTGATTTTGGGGATTGATCTTTGAACAGCTCCTAACATTATTGACCTCCCCGATGATGATGATGATGAAGAGCCTGAGAGGCCTTTGACGAGGAAAAATAGGAAAGCTCCTGCAAGCAAGGTGCCACAGTTGACGCTGATGGCGGAACCAGTCGTTTAGGAGGCTGGTGATGCCAATCGGGGTTCTGTTACCTTTGACGTACCATTGTCGAGTGCTCTGCCTTCTTCGTCAACTGTTCAAGCTCCTGCCGACCCACCTTCAGTTTTTGCGATCATGTCCCAGAGGATGAAGTGAATGCTGCCAAGGAAGCCATACGCCAGGCGGGCATTATGATGGAGAAGATGAAGGCGGTGCGGGACGCCAGTCAGGCCGCCTATGACGCCAGCTCGGCTCTCCAAAGCAATGTTCAGGTTTTTGGTCACCGCTTGTTCTGTTAGGATATGCTACCTGAAGACTCTCTTTCCGAAAATCTTTGCATCTGTACACCCACTGGGTGCGTCGATTGAATTTTTGGACTAGTGGGGGCACGCTGAGCGCACCCACTGGGTGTAGTCCCCGAGACTACGGTGGACTGCTGGCATTCGACTGTAGTCTTTGTATTTTGATTCTTTCGCTCGACCTGGTCTGGCCGTGTCGAGTGTAAACCGAATGGGTGTTGTTGTCGTTTTTGGTAGTTTCACTCTTCCACTTGGTCTGGGCGAGTGGGATCAGAACCGGTGGGGGCACGCCAAGTGCACCCACTGGGTGTAGTCCCCGAGACCGCGGTCGACTGCTGGCAGTCGACTGGGGTCTGAACAGCTTGTTGTCCACTTCTTTCTTGACGGCGCAATTGTTCTTTCTCTCTCTTTTTTTACTCCCAGCACTCGACTCCGGCGGGCCGGTCGAGTGGGATCAGAACTGGTGGGGGCACGCAAAGTGCACCCACTGAGTGTAGTCCCCGAGACTATGGTGGACTGCGGGCAGTTGACCATAGTCTTAATATTTATTGTCTTTGTCGTTTTTCGCTTTAAAATAACTTCCCCTCCCTGATTGCAGAAATCTTGTGATCTTGGAGCTCGCTTTGCTGACTTGGAGAAACAGCAGATCCAACTAAACCTTGACTTGGAATTGGCTCAGCAAAATCTGAAAAAAGCTCAAGACGAGGCCGCTGGTATGGAAGGTAACTGATTGCCGACTAAACTTCAATATATCTCTTTGGTCTCTTTTTTGATTCGATTACTTTTTTTGCAGAGAGAATGAAGTTGGCTCTGGACAAGAAGGACTCGGACCTTGCCGCCGCGCAAAAAGCAGCCCAAGACAAAACCGCTCTCGCAGAGAAGAAGCTTGCTTCAGTCGAAACGCTTGAAGGAGAGGTGACTAGACTGACATCTTGTCTAAATGAAGCTAACCGCGAAGTGACCAGCCTGAAGAAGGATAAGGTCGCCCTGAACGAAAAGTTGGAGTCTGCGATCCTCAAGAGGAACGACACAGAAGCTTATCTGAGGACCCTTGCCAAGAAGCTTTATCTCGTGCTGGGAGGTATTTCTTTTAATCCGACTATGTTGATGCTTGCCATCGGATTTTGCTAGGTTGATTGAACTGACTTTTGGCTGCAGAACTTTGTCAAGACTTTGATGAAGAAACTGGAAGGGTCGAGACGGGTCTGGACCCTATCGCTTCCCCGGTCTGCAACCAAACTGCGATGAACGTGCTCCGACTGGAGTCCCGTATCGCCAGCGCCACAAGCTACCTCGCACGCCTGAAGGAGGTTGTCTCTCAAATCGACTCGACGCTTTGGCCGGGGGCGACGCTTCAGAATGATCTGGAATCTTTGATGACTCGACTGAACGAGATCCCTGACCGAGTGCAAGAATGGAAGAAATCCTCCGCCCGGTGTGGTGCTGATGAGGCTCTGTCTTTGGTTCGTGTCCACTGCAAGGAGGCGCGATAAGATAAGCTGGCAGCAATCAAGGTCGCCAACACCCAGAGGCATGACTTCCGATCTTTTATGGAGACTTTTATTGCTGCAGCCACTCGGATCGCTGACGGTGTCGACCTGGACGAGTTCGTCGAGCCTGCCAGTCCTCCTCCTGCGGAGTGAACAAACTTTTATGCCCCACTTTAAATTTGCCTCGGAATGCCGAGTGGTTTTTGTAACCGTTAACCTCTTTCGGGTTGAATGCCCGAGCACTTCGATCTGCGGTCTGGAACCTTTAGGATTTATCCGAACTTGGTTTATTGTTGAATATCTTCATGAATTCTCCGTCGAGTGGAACTCGTTCTTCACTCGAGACAACTTTTGTATTTGTGACGCAGCTCCGAAGAAGGAGGTAGCAGTCGACCTGCACCTCGTCGTCCTTGTGGGTCGGGATGGAGCGCACGTTGTATTTGTGGCGAAGCTCCGAAGGAGAAGGTGGCAGTCGACCTGCACCTCGTCGTCCTTGCGGATTGGGATGGAGCGCACGTTGTATTTGTGGCGAAGCTCCGAAGGAGAAGGTGGCAGTCGACCTGCACCTCGTTGTCCTTGCAGATTGGGATGGAGCGCACGTTGTATTTGTGGCGAAGCTCCGAAGGAGAAGGTGGCAGTCGACCTGCACCTCGTC
The DNA here is from genome assembly GCF_002162155.2 of Triticum dicoccoides. NCBI lineage: Eukaryota > Viridiplantae > Streptophyta > Magnoliopsida > Poales > Poaceae > Triticum > Triticum dicoccoides. The sequence goes on along the minus strand of NC_041388.1, from coordinate 565,226,901 downwards.
GTCCTTGCGGATTGGGATGTGTTTCGCACTTAGGCGGG
>NC_041388.1:565226182-565226853 GCF_002162155.2 Triticum dicoccoides | reverse complement strand
CTTCATGAATTCTCCGTCGAGTGGAACTCGTTCTTCACTCGAGACAACTTTTGTATTTGTGACGCAGCTCCGAAGAAGGAGGTAGCAGTCGACCTGCACCTCGTCGTCCTTGTGGGTCGGGATGGAGCGCACGTTGTATTTGTGGCGAAGCTCCGAAGGAGAAGGTGGCAGTCGACCTGCACCTCGTTGTCCTTGCAGATTGGGATGGAGCGCACGTTGTATTTGTGGCGAAGCTCCGAAGGAGAAGGTGGCAGTCGACCTGCACCTCGTCGTCCTTGCGGATTGGGATGTGTTTCGCACTTAGGCGGGTACTGGACTGCAGCTAAGCCTCCGAGTGGGAGGGTCACTCTCCACTCGGTAGGATTTTTCAAACTTAGGTGAGTACTGGACTGCAGCTAAGCCTCCGAGTGGGAGGGTCGCTCTCCACTCGGTAGGATTTTTCAAACTTAGGCGAGTACTGGACTGCAGCTAAGCCCCCAAGTGGGAGGGTCGCTCTCCACTCGGTAGGATTTTTCAAACTTAGGTGAGTACTGGACTACAGCTAAGCCCCCGAGTGGGAGGGTCGCTCTCCACTCGGTAGGATTTTCAAATACTTAGGCGAGTACTGGACTGCAGCTAAGCCCCCGAGTGGGAGGGTTGCTCTCCACTCGGTAGGATTTTCAAATACTTAG
>NC_041388.1:565191684-565226091 GCF_002162155.2 Triticum dicoccoides | reverse complement strand
GACTGCAGCTAAGCCGCCGAGTGGGAGGGTCGCTCTCCACTCGGTAGGATTTTCAAATACTTAGGCGAGTACTGGACTGCAACTAAGCCCCCAAGTGGGAGGGTCGCTCTCCACTCAGTAGGATTTTCAAATACTTAGGCGAGTACTGGACTGCAGCTAAGCCCCCGAGTGGGAGGGTCGCTCTCCACTCGGTAGGATTTTCAAATACTTAGGCGAGTACTGGACTGCAGCTAAGCCCCCGAGTGGGAGGCTGGCTCTCCACTCGGTAGGATTTTCAAATACTTAGGCGAGTACTGGACTGCAGCTAACCCCCCGAGTGGGAGGCTGGCTCTCCACTCGGTAGGATTTTTTCAAACTTAGGCGAGTGCTGGACTGCCATTAAGCCTCTTAGTGAGAGAACTTAGGCGAGTACTTGACTGCAGCTAAGCCCCCGAGTGGGAGGCTGGCTCCCCACTCGGTAGGATTTTTTCAAACTTGGGCGAGTGCTGGACTGCCATTAAGCCTCTTAGTGAGAGAACTTAGGCGAGTACTCTACTGCAGCTAAGCCCCCGAGTGGGAGGATTGCTCTCCACTCGGTAGGATTTTCAAATACTTAGGCGAGTACTGGACTGCAGCTAAGCCCCCAAGTGGGAGGCTGGCTGACCACTCGGTAGGATTTTCAAACACTTAGGCGAAACGGGTTCGCAGGTAAGCCCCTGAGCGAGAGGCTGGCTCACCACTCGGTAGGAAATTATTTTTGCAAACTTAGGCGAAACGGATTCGCAGCTAAGCCACCCACTGGGGATTTCTCACACAAACAAAAACAATAACAACTACTGGAAAAATTATAACGCTCTTGTCTTTGATAGATAAACTACAGAAGTTTTTCTTATTACATCTCATCCGAGTGATAATTCAAATATAAAAGGGGCAGAGCAGCTCCGCATTCCAGGCTCGTGGCTCATCAATCTGGCGATCGACATTATAAAGGTGGTACGCTCCATTGTGGAGGACTTTGGTGACTATGAAGGGACCTTCCCAAGTAGGAGTGAGGTTGTGTGGTTTCTGTTGATCCACTCAGAGGACCAAGTCTCCTTCTTGGAAGGCTCGATTCTTCACATTTCTGGCATGGAATCGACACAAGTCTTGCTGATAGATGGTCGATCGGATCATGGCCATTTCTCTTTATTCTTCAGGAGGTCGACTGCGTCCTGCCGGGCTTGTTCTGCTTCATCTTAGGAGTAGAGCTCGACTCGGGGTGCGTTGTGAAGCAGGTCACTCGGCAAAACTGCTTCGGCTCCGTAGACCAGAAAGAATGGGGTTCTTCCAGTCGATCGGTTCGGGGTTGTCCTCAATCCCCAAAGAACTGATGGAAGCTCATCGACCCATGCACCTGCTGCGTGCTTGAGATCGCGCATCAGTCGGGGTTTCAGTCCTTTGAGAATTAAGCCGTTTTCTCTTTCCGCTTCTCCATTCGACTGGGGGTGAGCGACTGAAGCGTAATCGACTCGTGTGCCTTGAGAGGCGCAAAAGGCTCTGAATTTGTCAGAATCGAAGTTTGACCCATTGTCAGTGATGATGCTGTGCGGAACTCCATATCTGAATACCAACTCTCTGATGAAACTGATAGCAGTGCAAGCATCAAGATTCTTGATAGGCTTAGCTTCAATCCATTTGGTGAACTTGTCGACTGCTACTAGCACATGAGTGAAGCCGCTCCTGCTCGTTCTCAGTGGTCCAACCATGTCCAGTCCCAAACAGCAAAGGGACAGACGAGTGGAATGGTTTTTAGGGCTGACGCGGGTTTGTGCGACATATTGAAGTAAAACTGACATCCCTCACATTTGTCGACTATCTTTTTTGCCATTTCATTCGCCCTTGGCCAGTAGAAACCCGCTCGGTATGCTTTAGCCACAATGGTCCGAGAGGACACATGATGACCACAGGTCCCCGAGTGGATATCATCAAGGATTATCTGACCTTCTTCTGGTGTTATACACTTCTGACTGACTCCAGTCACGCTTTCTCTATACAACTATCCCTTTATGACTGTAAAGGCCTTGGATCAACGGACGATCTGTCGAGCCCCTTCTTCGTCTTCTGGGAGTTCTTTCTTTAGGATGTATGTGATGTACGGTACCGTCCAGTCGGGAGTGATGACCAAAACTTCCATGATCAGGTCGATCACAGCTGGAACTTCAACTTCAATCGGATCCGTGGCACTTTTTGGCTACGGGGCCTCTTCAGTGAAGGGATCCTCCTGAACTGATGGTGTGTGGATGTGTTCCAAAAACACATTGCTGGGATTGGCTTCTCTTTTTGAACCTATTTTCGCCAAATCATCAGTTGCTTGATTTTTCAGTCGGGGTATGTGATGAAGTTCTAACCCCTCGAATTTCTTCTCCAGCTTTCTCACTGCATTGCAATAACCAGTCATGGCCGGACTTCTGACGTCCCACTCCTTCATCACTTGGCTAACCACCAAATCTAAGTCGCCATAGACCATGAGGTGATGGACGCCGAGTGAAATGGCCATGCGCAACCCATATAAAAGTGCTTCATATTCTGCTTTGTTATTGGAGGAATCAAAGTGGATTTGAAGAACATATCTGAGCTTATCTCCTCGGGGGGAGACCAATACTACCCCGGCACCAGAACCATTCAGCATTTTGGAACCGTCGAAGAAGTGAACTTGAGTCGGCAGTTGTTGTTCAATCCACTCGGCGATGAAATCTGCTATTGCTTGGGACTTGATAGCTTTCTTTGCCTCAAACTTGATATCTAGAGGAAGGAGTTCAATCGCCCATTTTGCCACTCGACCAGTTGCATCTCTGTTGTGCAGGATCTCTGACAATGGAGCGTCGCTGACGACTGTAATGGAATGATCAGAGAAGTAGTGAGCAACCTTCTTTGTGGTCATATAAATCCCATATACAAGCTTCTGATAATGAGGATATCTTTGCTTCGACGGGGTCAAAACTTCAGAAACATATACTGGGCGCTGAACTTTGAAGGCTTTTCCTTCTTCTTCCCGCTCGACCATAAGTACCGTACTGACGACTTGTCCCGTGGCTGCGATGTAAAGCAGCAAAGGCTCTTTGCTGATTGGAGCAGCAAGCACCGGCTGGGTGGAGAGCAGAGCTTTGAGCTCTACAAACGCTGCATCAGCTTCAGGAGTCCACTCGAACTTGTCTGACTTCTTCATCAATCGGTAAAGAGGCAATGCCTTTTCACCGAGACGAGAGATGAATCGACTTAAAGCGGCCAAGCAACCAGTAAGCTTCTGGACGTCGTGCACTCGCATAGGACGTTTCATCCTGAGTATAGCACCGACTTTTTCTGGATTGGCATCAATTCCCCGTTCGGAAATGAGAAAACCGAGTAACTTTACGCCAGGAACTCCGAATGTGCACTTTGATGGGTTAAGCTTGATATCGTACCTCCTGAGGTTGGCAAAGGTTTCAGCAAGGTCAGTCAGCAGGTCGGAACTCTTCCGTGACTTGACCACAATATCATCCATGTATGCTTCCACATCCCGACTGATTTGTGTGAGCAAACACTTCTGAATCATCCTCATGAATGTGCCCCCGGCATTCTTGAGGCCGAATGGCATGGTAACATAACAGAAGCACCCGAATGGAGTGATGAAAGCTGTTTTGATCTCGTCAGGTCCATACAGACGGATCTGATGGTACCCGGAATAGGCGTCTAAAAAAGACAGTCGCTCACATCCCGCAGTCGAGTCGACTATCTGGTCGATGCGGGGGAGAGGAAAATGATCTTTCGGGCAGGCCCGATTGATATGTTTAAAGTCAATGCACATGCGAAGTGACTTGTCCTTCTTGGGGACCATGACAACGTTGGCGAGCCACTCGGAGTGGTAAATCTCTCAGATGAACTCCGCTGCTAAGAGCCGAGCCACCTCCTCACCAATAGCTTTTCTCTTCTAGACGGCGGACCGCTGGAGATGTTCTTTGACGGGTTTCACTTTCGAGTCGACTCGTAGGCGGTGCTCAGCCAGCCCCCTGGGAACACCCGGCATGTCAGAGGGCTTCCATGCAAAGATGTCCCAGTTCTCACGGAGGAACTAGATGAGCGCTTCTTCCTATTTGGAGTTGAGTGTTGTTGAGATATGAGTCGGAGCAGCACCGGGATCGGTCGGGTGAATGTGAACCGGCTTCGTTTCACCAGACGACTGAAAAGCTGATTTTGTAGCGGGCTTCTTGGCCCGCAACAAATAACTCGGGTCTGCAGTCTTCTGGTACTCCTACAGCTCCACCACTGCCATCTGAGCATCAGCTATCTTTGAGCCTTTCTGAAAACACTCTTCTGCTTTCTTTCGATTGCCCGTAACAGTGATCACACCTTTGGGACCAGGCATCTTCAATTTGAGATACACATAACATGGTCGAGCCATGAAGCGTGCGTAAGCTGGTATGCCCAAAATAGCGTGATAAGCACTCTGGAAATCCACACCTTCGAACGTCAACTTCTCTTTGCGGTAATTTTGGAATCACCGAAAACCACATCAAGAGCAATTTGGCCGAGTGACTCAGCCTTCTTCCCAGGAATGACTCCATGGAAACTCATGTTGCTGGTACTGAGTCTGGACATCGGAATGCCCATCCCTTTCAACGTCTCAGCATACAGTATGTTCAAACCACTGCCACCATCCATCAAGACTTTGGTCAGTCGAGTGCCTTCAACAACTGGGTCGACCACCAAAGCTTGCCTTCCAGGGGTGGCAATGTGCGTTGGGTGATCGGACTGGTCGAATGTGATGGCAGTCTGAGACCACTTCAGATAACTGGGTGTCGCCGGAGCAACCATATTCACCTCACGGTTGATAACTTTTAGTCGACTTTTGCTTTCAACATCAGCAAAAATCATCAAGGTGGAATTGACCTGGGGGTATCCATCATCACTGTCTTCCTTGTCCTCAACTTTGTCCGACTCCTTTTCCTTATCTTTGGGCTGTTATCCCTGGCACTGCTGGATCAAGAGCCGACACTGTCGAGTGGTATGTTTCAGGTAAATGATCTTACCCTCTTCATCTTTCTTGGTGTGGATGTGACATGGAAAATCCAACACATCATTTCCGTCTTGATCTTTAACTTTCTTGGGGTTCCAAGGCCCTTTGGGTTTCCCCTTAAACTTTCCTTGAGTTACAGCCAAGGCTTCCCCAGGAGCAGCTGGCTCGACTTTCCGCTTCTGTTTCCGATTGGAATTTCCTCCTCCAGTTTCTTAGGTGACTGACTTGTGCTTGCCACTCCGGAGTCGATCCTCATCTTCACCATTAGCGTACTTGGTGGCAATCTCCATCATCCGATTCAGAGACATGTCTCTGGTTTGACCGAATTTCAGATTCAGCTCTCTGTACTTGACGCCTTCTTTGAAGGCACATACTGCTTGGTGATCAGGCACATTCTCTACCGTGTGATGTAACATGATCCATCTCTGGAAGTAATCCCTCAAGGTTTCATTCGGCTTCTGCACGCAAGACCGCAGTTCCGTCAGTCCTGCCGGTCGCTTGCATGTTCCTTCAAATGTAGTGACAAACACTCGGGCAAAATCTTCCCAAGTGTAAATGTTGCTGGGTGCTAACTGATTCAGCCACGCTCTGGCCGAGCCCTCCAACATGAGAGGCAGGTGCTTCATGGCCACTTCATCATTGCCACCGCCAAACTGGACGGCCACTCGGTAGTCTTCAAGCCAAGTATCGGGCTTGGACTCACCAGTGAACTTACTAACTCCAGTCGCCAACCTGAAGTTGGGAGGAATCACAGCGGCCCTGATGGCTCTACTAAAGCACTCTGGCCCTGAAACATGTACTCTGCTGCTGGTAGGTGCATCTCTGTCGTGACCTTCTCGGTGAGCTCTGTTCCTGTCGACCAAACCTTGAACGAGAATGGATCTCGCATAAAAGCCTGGTTCCCTGGGGTCGACTGGAATCCTTTGCCCAACACTATGAGGGCGCCTGTCATCCTGCTGTCGAGGCACATACGAACCACTCCTCGGGGGAGGGGTGGGCACTCAACGTCGATCGTAACGATCGAATCGGTGATCATACTGCTCACGGTTTCCGTACTGATCACGCCGATCCCCACGTCCCTCATGCCTCGGGGGCGATCTTGGACTATGAGCCGACTGGACTGTGTCTGCGGCAATGGATCTGCTATGAATCCTGTTCCGCGACTGAGAAACAGCGGAATTCTGGTCTCCTGCTGCCCGGAGTAACGCTCTGATCTGCAGCAAGCCTCTGCCAACCTCTAATTGGGAAGGCTGGATTGACTCTGCTATATGGGTTGCAGCTGCTAAATTCTGAATCGGAGTTCGATATACCTGCGGGGGCGGAAAGAGCTGACGTCGACTGGATTCTGGAACCCGTTGTCGCGCACGCTCGTCGAGTGCTCGCTGGAGGTTCTCCATTCGAGTGCGCTCAGCCAAGTTTGCCAGGCGCGCGTCCTCCAAAGCACGAGCCTCGGGGGTTTCTCCAACGATAGGAGTGTGCAGTGCATCCATGTTCCGGCGACGAAGTTCTTCTCTCTGCAGCGAAGTGAGAGGCTCGGGGAGATATTCCTCATGAGAATGCGACGGGTCGCCTCCACCTGCGCCTCCATCGGTGCGGGGAAAACCGGGAGGACTGCGCGGTCCATCAACCATCAGAACCTCCGCCGCCGGATCACTGCTGTCGCACTCGGATGCGGTCTCTGCGGAGCCAGTCGAACAGGCCGTAGAGGAATTCGTCGGGCTCGATCGCCGCGACTTGAGGGGTGGCCGACTGGCGTGCCACCGCGTGTCTCACCCACCGCTGAAGTCTCGACCGACCGAAGCGCTTGCGCCGGCGGGAAACAGGGAGGGAGGACAACACAGGGGCCGACCGATAATGGGTCGACGGTTGCCGCAAGAGGACGCCGCGAACGCACGCGCGAAAGTGTGTTGCCCTGCGGACAGGGAGTGCGTCGACGTCGAGCAGAGCCTCCTGGAGCCAAGCGGAGTCGTCGGCGATGAACGTGAGCGCGCCGAGACGGATCTCGCGGCCCTCCACCAAAACTCCGCCAGAAACCATGATGATTTAGATCGGAAAAGATCGCAACTCTTCCAACAAATCGCTAAGACACCTGCCCCATGGTGGGCGCCAACTGTCGTGGTTCTAAGTCTGACAGTAATGTAGGGGGGTAGGTATGGAGAGGCAAGATCTTAGCTATGGAGTAGTTGTAAGCACACGAGGTTTACGAGTTCAGGCCCTTCTCGGAGGAAGTAATAGCCCTACGTCTCGAAGCCCGGAGGCGGTCGACTGGATTATGTGTGTATGGATTACAGGGTGCGAACCCTTTACACTGAAGAGGGGGTGGCTTATATAGAGTTCGCCAGACCCCTCCGACCCTCAGTTATGCAGGGTTTTAAGTACATTAAGGTCGGGCGTTACTGATAACGTCCCTAATAAAGTGCTATGATGACCATAAAAGCTACTTAATGCCCGACCGTTAGCGTGCGGAGTGACTTTAGGTCTCCTGGCCGTCGAGTGGTTGCTTCTTGGTCGAGTGATTGCTTCTTGGTCGAGTGTCTTCGAGTCTGTCGAGTGGAACACCTCCAAGTCGATTGAAAGGTGATTTCTTCTAGAGATGTCCTTGGGTAGGGCAGTTAGGACAGGTCCATGACCCTACCCTAGATACATAGCTTCATCAATTACTACGTTCCCCAACATGCATCTCTCCAACTTTCTCTTATATCGTCTCCTTGGGACTTACAAATTTCATTCAAATAGAACTTAACATATTCGTGTGTAGATCAGTCCAGAGGAATTATGAACATATGACTTCTATTAATGTGGCACTGAGCTTTGGTGTCTGATGGTGTCTTCACCTTCATTCAAACAGAACTTAACATATTCGTGTGTAGATCAGTCCAAAAGGAATTGAATTATGAACATAGGACTTCTATTAATGTGGTAACGAGCTTTTGGCGACTGATGGTGTTTTCACCATCCCTACTATTTTGTTTCTATTTAGCACCTTTATTGCATAGCTGTTTTCATGTTGGAAGTTCTTTAAGAATCAATGTTTTGAGAATGTGTTATATTTATTTTATCAAATTTGATCTTCATCAAATTAAGGTGATAACTTAATTATGTCGCATGCCCATGTTCTAATTTAGTTTCTTACAAGGTAATACTCATGTCTTAGAAAGATAGTGGACATTTCTACTATTAAATGTGTAATTCATCTCGCAAAATATAGTACATTTTTCATGATTTGCACGGCACATTGTGGAATGAATTATACGAAGTACCACGTAATCGACTGCCAGATACATATTTGAGATTATATCCTTGTAGTTCTATTTTTATTTTCTCTTGGAAAATAAATATAGTTAGGGTAACAGATTTAGGGAAAACTGGGCCTTGCACATTCACAATTACTAGTAATTTGAAATGTGCATCGGTACATGTTGCTCGTTCGACTGGGTCAGGTTGGAGAAGTAGGAGGATTATTTCAAGAAGAATCAAATATTAGAAGTCCTATATGGAAAATAAAAAGAGCAACAGACTAAATTTGGGTGTTGCTTTTGGAGAATTCCTCAATGTAATTAAACTCATGTACTGGTGTGTTTGTAGAACGCCACAATGCTAATAAGTAAAAAGTTGTGACACTTATTTTGGGACGGAGGGAGTAACATGGTTTCCTGCAATGTATGCACGGTCTCTAGCTAAGTATTGTTTCATTTTTTTTTCCTCAAAAAAAAAAAGCTAAGTATTGTTTCATTTTCTTGTGTTGAACCCTTGCTGGTTCCCTGCCAAATCTCTCCCTAATAATAAAGCACGGATTGGGTCTCCGGGTTCACCGTCACAATACGCTTTCTTTCCGTAAGTTTACGCTTTAACTTTGAATTTAAAACATTATGCGAGGTGGTACTAATTAACAGCTGACGTCTAAAATTCGATGCACAGCAGTGGCATCGAAGCCGGCCCACCTAATCGATTCCATGGTCTTGGCCCATCTAAAAACAAACCCGATCCGGTCCAGTCTGCAAAAGAAAGCCGAGTAGCGACTATACCAACCAACTGAGATTGCTACGTCTTTTGGTTTGACTTTCTATTAAATAGTCCCACCTCGCCCTGTTATATTCAACAATTCCAATTTATATACCTTTTTGATGTTCCTGGGTAACAAGGAAGCGGATCGGGAATTAGGAGAGGGGCAGAGGAAAAGGAATGGCTGGTTCGTGAGCGCGGCGCTGAGCCACGTGGTCGCGTCGTGGAGGTTGCGCGCCAGCATGCGCGCCGACCCGGCCCGGGACGGAGGCCGCGAAGGGTCCTTGGCCGCCCACGACGCCGACCAGGGCAGCGCCGTCCTGGAAGCGCCCGGGTACGCCGTCGACAAGCAGATGGCAATGACGTTCACGCCCGACGCCTCCGTCCACAATACTTACGCGACATTGCCCCCGCGGCCCCTTGGAGGTCGTCTCATGCTAATTTCATGAGTGCATCCACTATGTGGAAGCCATGCATCTATATGGCCTGCTACTGCTTGAACAAATTTCTAGACTAGATGAAGGATACACACGCTGCCTGGACAAGAAGTTGAGATGCATGGACGGGGGAGACGAGCTCTCAATGCTGCCGCTGCCTAGATCAGAAGTTGAGATGCATGGATGAAGCTCTCAATGCTGCCGCTGCCTAGATCAGAAGTTGAGATGCATGGATGAAGGATACACACGCTGCCTGGATCAGAAGTTGAGATGCAGGGTAGACAAGCTCGACACTTACCAAATCTGAAATTGACGGTAACGGCGGCTGGATCCCAGCTCGTCGCCCCCTCGCCCCGGCATCTGCTGCGACGGCGGTCGCAGCTCCTCCCCTGCTCATCCTGCGGTGGGCAATAGATTTCAACCGGAACTATGGCGCCACAACTTGCCAAGGTTTAGAACGGTGGCAAACACCGACGTCGGCGCTGCTGCAGGGGAGGGGTAGCCAGAGGAGATCCAAGATGGAGTGGAACATGGATGGAGGGGTGAGTTTCCATGACTCGCGGGAGAGATTGCAGAGGCAGCGGCGCTGGACGATGAGCAGGAGGGAGTCGTGGGGGGAGGAGATCTCGGGGGAGGAGGGATCGTGGGTTGTAATCTGGTAACGGAACCCTTACCGGTCGAGGGTGGGCGGTATCCATCGAGAGCTTGCCCGGACCCGTTTACGGAGGGACCTAATTACGAAGGCAAGTCACCAAACGCCTGTAACGTTTTCTGTTTACAGTGTAAACAGGTGACGGACAGAAAATGTCGAAACAAACACCTCCTTAGTGTAAACAACCAAAAAAAATAGTGTTGACTAATTATCTGAAACTAACACCGTTTAACTATATCAATTTATTTGGGATAAATGTCTCCTGTCTGTCTTCAGTAATTAATCGTTCTTAACCTAGATCAATTAATTTTAGATCATGTCTTGCCGCAAAAAAATCATGTCACATGTTCCCAATTAAGTCCAACAAACTCTGTCCTCAATCAAATCATTATTTTTTCTATCACTGACACAAGTCTGGCAACCTAGATTTTTTGTCGAGCAAACCTTGATCCATGGCAACTATCATTTGCCTCATAGAGAAGCACCTGCGAGGTGGCGACCTTCAGTGTGCGCAACTGCAGCGTTTTGACGTATGCTATTTTTTTTTCACCCGTTGCAACGCACGAGTATGCCCGACCCGGATTTCAGATTGACTTGCTTCCATAAGAAGGAGCCATCGGCCGGAATCTTCATTATCGCATCACATCGCAGCTTTCAAGAGTCCGCCCAATATTTTTGCCTCCGCTGAGTTCGCTGGAAGAACATCTGCCGCCGGAGCGTGCTACACCTGAGCTGGAAGAACATCTGCCGTCCGAACGTGCTACACCACAGGTATGTATCAGCTTTTGCCAAATTATTCTGTAAAATTCTCATCTACAATCATAAAAAGTACCGTTCTCCTTGGTCTGGTCCGAAAGATTAACATATGTGTAGATAGCTTTCAGTGATTGAAAATATTTGAGATGGGCTGATCTTTTGGTCCGTTTGGTGTCAATGAGTAAATGTGTTGTACAAAAAATCAGTGCTCCAGGATACAATTGCTTCATATATAATACCAAATATATTTTATGTGCTTCCTGCTACAATACAGTGAACACACTTCAGACTTTCAGAGGTCCTTTTCCTCGGGGCGTGAGCTGGTTATTCCATGTTTCGGTAACCCCCTAATTTTGATGTTTTAAAGTCACAGAGTTAGTGAATTTTGATAGCTTATAGCTAGACAAGTGAGCTTAAAAGTACACTTACTGTTGTGGTGATACAGAAGCTTTTGTTTCTGTTCTTTTTGTCTATGCCCTTTACTCAGTTCTGCCAAGTATATATATATAGAAAATATTTATTCTACAGAAATTGTTAATTATTACTGTAGCTTCATGCCTACCAGACCAAATCATAGGTAGGTGCTTTGTTTGTCAAGTGAAGTAAATCAAACTGTTATAGTAGGAGGATTATCCTAACATAAGAGCCTTTATTTGTTTCGTAGAAATCATGTACAGTCTGTTCAGACAACACTTAACTTGCTGTTGTTACGATCAAGTTCAGTTGCTCTTGCATTCTTAGATCGATTTGAGTTTCTACACCAAGCCTAGAGCTTAAATGTTGAAAGGCACATTCTGATTTTATAAGGAGCATTCTAACTGTTAGTTTTAAAAGCAGATTCTGCTATTTTCTGAAATGAAATATGAGAAATCAAACCGTATGGTTCTCCAATTTTATGGTACTAAATTCAGATATATCAAAAGTACTATTATGTTAGCTGCATTTAGTTTACATGAACATGCCAAGTTAGATGATATTATAGTCCTTTGGGTGTTGCTATTCACTATCCTCGGCCACATCTTATAAAAACGTAGATAAGCTAACACCTCTGTACCAAATCATATAATTATCCACATCATTTCAGGAAACTCAACCTTTTTCCCATGTCTAAAGTGATCTGGGAAGATTGCTCTAATTGTTTTGAGTGTGTGCTCTTGGCAGTATGAAAATACTCAAATACTGACAGTGATATGTTTTTTCTGCACCAGATGTGGAAACTAAAAAGTGTATATAATGCAAAGGAGGCAATGTTCAGTTCCTAGGTGCGTAGGTGCAGCCCTGGCCACAATAGCCTTGGACGGCCTGAACGGCGGAGATGAGTGCTTCTCCTTAGGGAGGGCCATGTCGCCATCGGTGAGATCGGCCTGAGCCGGCAGACTTCTGCTTTCCTTATTTATTTTGTGTTCATCATAGTTTATTTATTTTGCACCATATCGTAGCATGTTCGAGGGGCACAGGCAGAGATGGCCATGATGCTAGCTCATAGCACATGTTAACTTAAGAAGTTTGCATGCCTTTTCTCTAATTAAAATAGAGTTTCTTACCAACTATTGAGCCTACCAGTTATATAGATTTATGACTCTAAAGCCACTACTCAACTTCAGGTGGTACTCTGCTGTAGAATAAAACTCCATAATTCTCCATCTAAGATACTGAAGTTTATTGATGTTTCTTTATTTCAGGATATGTGGAAAAGGTATTTGCACTACATTTCAAGGCAGATAGTAGATTACATGGCTAAGCAGCCCACCTATATTACTAATTGTTTATTTTGTTATTTAAATTAAAATGGTTTGTGTATTCTGTCGAAGCATTCACATGCCTTATTAATTTCAGGAAAAAAATCTTATTTAATGGTTCATGTATTGTTATGTCTAAAATGAAAATTCCAAACAAAATCATAGTCATATATTGTATTTATATGATGAATATTGATGTTCCAGTCGCTATATTTAAAGTAAATTTTTCTGAACAAAATGTAGTCTCTAAGCTTGTGTCATGTGGTCCATCAACTTAACGTATCAATTACTTAGCATGTCTAATTCTTAAGCGCTACCAGCGATCAGTTTTATTTGATTTGAATTAACAAGGCACGGGCCCTTTTGTACATATCTATAATCATGATAGATTTTATGTTTTCGATGGTTTTATTTGATGGCCACAATTTTGTTACCCCGTTGCAACGCACGGGTCCTTTTGCTAGTCTTCCAAAAAAAAGGATCATATAAGGAAGATTGGAACATAACAAACCGGTTCTTGAAAAAAGGGAACGACATATATAGAGCCCTTATTACGTAGGGCGTACGAATGTCTTCCGCAGAAATTAAATTGCTCGGAGAGTTTTATGTGCTTACGAATGGTTTGAGTACATTCTATATATATGAACCACACATGTTAACGCGTACGTGTCCATGTTCCCGGTCTCCTTCGCCGCCACCGTTCCAAAACCCCAATCGCAAGTGACGTACGGCTCACGCCTAGGGTACCGGGCACTGCCGGAGTGCGACGGCAGACGGCGGCAGCACTAGCCGCGCAGGCCGACATCGACAGGCCAGGAGTAACGGCTGTGTGCGCTGTTAGTGCGATCTATCGATCGGGAACCGGCTGACGCGACCTGGAGTCGATCGACTTCCTTTCCCCGCTGCTTCATCTCTTAAGGTTGTCCTTTGCTCTTTGCCTTTTCTCTTTTCTAAGTTTGGATTGGGGGTTTGGGGCATGTGTATTCTCCTTCCGTTTCATAATATATGAAGTGTGTTGATTTTTCCAAAAGGGTCAATATTGCTATGTTTGATCAAATTTACTGTAAAATATGTCAATATCTACAACACTGAATAAAATCGAGATGGTTTTTATGTGTACGTCGCAGTGCAGATACGTGACGTCCGGAGACATGAGTTTTGCGGTCGGTTTGAGGGGGTCGATCAGGTGTTGTGAGTTTGTAAACCTTGACCGAACCTTTGGATGATAACTTAGTAACTTTGCCTTACCAGTCTCGTTGAATAAATGAAATTGGGGGCGGGAGTTCCTTCTAGACACTTATTTCTCTCTCCCTCTCTATAAACTTGGCCAAAGTTAGTGATTTTAACTTTTGAAAAGATGAATATACCTTATCTTCTATACCTTAGCTAGCCCCTACTAACCTTTTTCCTCTTAATATGTAAGCATTTGTCACCTCACAAAGCAACAAATGCTCACTTCAACATGCAACTCTGCATAGCAAAAGGCCCACCTAAATATGCAAAGCATGCACGAGAATTTTCATTGTATTATGCTATTTATATTATTTGCCAAAAAAACTATACAATAATCAAGCACAACAATCATACATATTTTTCAGTTCTAGTTCTGTCATATTACTCCAATATTCCATACAATCAAATATTATTCAGATATATTGCAAATATTCCTACAACAAAGTGCAGGGCATCATCTACTCCCTCTGTAAACAAATCTAGAACATCTTAGATCACTAAAGGTCTTACATTTGTTTACCTAGGAAGTAGTAGTTTTAGAACGGTGGAGTGTATAGGAATCGATTCATATGCGCATGGCATTGGCGTGTTAATGAGTGGTATTAAAGATAAATTATCTCTAGTTACCCCCACTCTAAAATCCTAACTCCACCACTGCCTGCAGGTCCTGGGCTCGTCATGCCGTACGCCGGCGTATCTGTCATCTCTGATGGTAAGCTCGCAGAAATTAAATTGCTCGGAGAGTTTTATGTGCTTACGAATGGTTTGAGTACATTCTATATATATGAACCACACATGTTAACGCGTACGTGTCCATGTTCCCGGTCTCCTTCGCCGCCGCCGTTCCAAAACCCCAATCGCAAGTGACGTACGGCTCACGCCTAGGGTACCGGGCATTGCCGGAGTGCGACGGCAGACGGCGGCAGCACTAGCCGCGCAGGCCGACATCGACAGGCCAGGAGTAACAGCTGTGTACGCCGTTAGTGCGATCTATCGATCGGGAACCGGCTGACGCGACCGGGAGTCGATCGACTTCCTTTCCCCGCTGCTTCATCTCTTAAGGTTGTCCTTTGCTCTTTGCCTTTTCTCTTTTCTAAGTTTGGATTGGGGGTTTGGGGCATGTGTATTCTCCTTCCGTTTCATAATATATGAAGTGTGTTGATTTTTCCAAAAGGGTCAATATTGCTATGTTTGATCAAATTTACTGTAAAATATGTCAATATCTACAACACTGAATAAAATCGAGATGGTTTTTATGTGTACGTCGCAGTGCAGATACGTGACGTCCGGAGACATGAGTTTTGCGGTCGGTTTGAGGGGGTCGATCAGGTGTTGTGAGTTTGTAAACCTTGACCGAACCTTTGGATGATAACTTAGTAACTTTGCCTTACCAGTCTCGTTGAATAAATGAAATTGGGGGCGGGAGTTCCTTCTAGACACTTATTTCTCTCTCCCTCTCTATAAACTTGGCCAAAGTTAGTGATTTTAACTTTTGAAAAGATGAATATACCTTATCTTCTATACCTTAGCTAGCCCCTACTAACCTTTTTCCTCTTAATATGTAAGCATTTGTCACCTCACAAAGCAACAAATGCTCACTTCAACATGCAACTCTGCATAGCAAAAGGCCCACCTAAATATGCAAAGCATGCACGAGAATTTTCATTGTATTATGCTATTTATATTATTTGCCAAAAAAACTATACAATAATCAAGCACAACAATCATACATATTTTTCAGTTCTAGTTCTGTCATATTACTCCAATATTCCATACAATCAAATATTATTCAGATATATTGCAAATATTCCTACAACAAAGTGCAGGGCATCATCTACTCCCTC
Organism: Triticum dicoccoides; assembly: GCF_002162155.2. Lineage (NCBI taxonomy): Eukaryota > Viridiplantae > Streptophyta > Magnoliopsida > Poales > Poaceae > Triticum > Triticum dicoccoides. The sequence goes on along the minus strand of NC_041388.1, from coordinate 565,210,417 downwards.
TGTAAACAAATCTAGAACATCTTAGATCACTAAAGGTCTTACATTTGTTTACCTAGGAAGTAGTAGTTTTAGAACGGTGGAGTGTATAGGAATCGATTCATATGCGCATGGCATTGGCGTGTTAATGAGTGGTATTAAAGATAAATTATCTCTAGTTACCCCCACTCTAAAATCCTAACTCCACCACTGCCTGCAGGTCCTGGGCTCGTCATGCCGTACGCCGGCGTATCTGTCATCTCTGATGGTAAGCTCGCAGAAATTAAATTGCTCGGAGAGTTTTATGTGCTTACGAATGGTTTGAGTACATTCTATATATATGAACCACACATGTTAACGCGTACGTGTCCATGTTCCCGGTCTCCTTCGCCGCCGCCGTTCCAAAACCCCAATCGCAAGTGACGTACGGCTCACGCCTAGGGTACCGGGCATTGCCGGAGTGCGACGGCAGACGGCGGCAGCACTAGCCGCGCAGGCCGACATCGACAGGCCAGGAGTAACGGCTGTGTACGCCGTTAGTGCGATCTATCGATCGGGAACCGGCTGACGCGACCGGGAGTCGATCGACTTCCTTTCCCCGCTGCTTCATCTCTTAAGGTTGTCCTTTGCTCTTTGCCTTTTCTCTTTTCTAAGTTTGGATTGGGGGTTTGGGGCATGTGTATTCTCCTTCCGTTTCATAATATATGAAGTGTGTTGATTTTTCCAAAAGGGTCAATATTGCTATGTTTGATCAAATTTACTGTAAAATATGTCAATATCTACAACACTGAATAAAACCGAGATGGTTTTTATGTGTACGTCGCAGTGCAGATACGTGACGTCCGGAGACATGAGTTTTGCGGTCGGTTTGAGGGGGTCGATCAGGTGTTGTGAGTTTGTAAACCTTGACCGAACCTTTGGATGATAACTTAGTAACTTTGCCTTACCAGTCTCGTTGAATAAATGAAATTGGGGGCCGGAGTTCCTTCTAGACACTTATTTCTCTCTCCCTCTCTATAAACTTGGCCAAAGTTAGTGATTTTAACTTTTGAAAAGATGAATATACCTTATCTTCTATACCTTAGCTAGCCCCTACTAACCTTTTTCCTCTTAATATGTAAGCATTTGTCACCTCACAAAGCAACAAATGCTCACTTCAACATGCAACTCTGCATAGCAAAAGGCCCACCTAAATATGCAAAGCATGCACGAGAATTTTCATTGTATTATGCTATTTATATTATTTGCCAAAAAAACTATACAATAATCAAGCACAACAATCATACATATTTTTCAGTTCTAGTTCTGTCATATTACTCCAATATTCCATACAATCAAATATTATTCAGATATATTGCAAATATTCCTACAACAAAGTGCAGGGCATCATCTACTCCCTCTGTAAACAAATCTAGAACATCTTAGATCACTAAAGGTCTTACATTTGTTTACCTAGGAAGTAGTAGTTTTAGAACGGTGGAGTGTATAGGAATCGATTCATATGCGCATGGCATTGGCGTGTTAATGAGTGGTATTAAAGATAAATTATCTCTAGTTACCCCCACTCTAAAATCCTAACTCCACCACTGCCTGCAGGTCCTGGGCTCGTCATGCCGTACGCCGGCGTATCTGTCATCTCTGATGGTAAGCTCGCAGAAATTAAATTGCTCGGAGAGTTTTATGTGCTTACGAATGGTTTGAGTACATTCTATATATATGAACCACACATGTTAACGCGTACGTGTCCATGTTCCCGGTCTCCTTCGCCGCCGCCGTTCCAAAACCCCAATCGCAAGTGACGTACGGCTCACGCCTAGGGTACCGGGCACTGCCGGAGTGCGACGGCAGACGGCGGCAGCACTAGCCGCGCAGGCCGACATCGACAGGCCAGGAGTAACGGCTGTGTACGCCGTTAGTGCGATCTATCGATCGGGAACCGGCTGACGCGACCGGGAGTCGATCGACTTCCTTTCCCCGCTGCTTCATCTCTTAAGGTTGTCCTTTGCTCTTTGCCTTTTCTCTTTTCTAAGTTTGGATTGGGGGTTTGGGGCATGTGTATTCTCCTTCCGTTTCATAATATATGAAGTGTGTTGATTTTTCCAAAAGGGTCAATATTGCTATGTTTGATCAAATTTACTGTAAAATATGTCAATATCTACAACACTGAATAAAATCGAGATGGTTTTTATGTGTACGTCGCAGTGCAGATACGTGACGTCCGGAGACATGAGTTTTGCGGTCGGTTTGAGGGGGTCGATCAGGTGTTGTGAGTTTGTAAACCTTGACCGAACCTTTGGATGATAACTTAGTAACTTTGCCTTACCAGTCTCGTTGAATAAATGAAATTGGGGGCGGGAGTTCCTTCTAGACACTTATTTCTCTCTCCCTCTCTATAAACTTGGCCAAAGTTAGTGATTTTAACTTTTGAAAAGATGAATATACCTTATCTTCTATACCTTAGCTAGCCCCTACTAACCTTTTTCCTCTTAATATGTAAGCATTTGTCACCTCACAAAGCAACAAATGCTCACTTCAACATGCAACTCTGCATAGCAAAAGGCCCACCTAAATATGCAAAGCATGCACGAAGAATTTTCATTGTATTATGCTATTTATATTATTTGCCAAAAAAACTATACAATAATCAAGCACAACAATCATACATATTTTTCAGTTCTAGTTCTGTCATATTACTCCAATATTCCATACAATCAAATATTATTCAGATATATTGCAAATATTCCTACAACAAAGTGCAGGGCATCATCTACTCCCTCTGTAAACAAATCTAGAACATCTTAGATCACTAAAGGTCTTACATTTGTTTACCTAGGAAGTAGTAGTTTTAGAACGGTGGAGTGTATAGGAATCGATTCATATGCGCATGGCATTGGCGTGTTAATGAGTGGTATTAAAGATAAATTATCTCTAGTTACCCCCACTCTAAAATCCTAACTCCACCACTGCCTGCAGGTCCTGGGCTCGTCATGCCGTACGCCGGCGTATCTGTCATCTCTGATGGTAAGCTCGCAGAAATTAAATTGCTCGGAGAGTTTTATGTGCTTACGAATGGTTTGAGTACATTCTATATATATGAACCACACATGTTAACGCGTACGTGTCCATGTTCCCGGTCTCCTTCGCCGCCGCCGTTCCAAAACCCCAATCGCAAGTGACGTACGGCTCACGCCTAGGGTACCGGGCATTGCCGGAGTGCGACGGCAGACGGCGGCAGCACTAGCCGCGCAGGCCGACATCGACAGGCCAGGAGTAACAGCTGTGTACGCCGTTAGTGCGATCTATCGATCGGGAACCGGCTGACGCGACCGGGAGTCGATCGACTTCCTTTCCCCGCTGCTTCATCTCTTAAGGTTGTCCTTTGCTCTTTGCCTTTTCTCTTTTCTAAGTTTGGATTGGGGGTTTGGGGCATGTGTATTCTCCTTCCGTTTCATAATATATGAAGTGTGTTGATTTTTCCAAAAGGGTCAATATTGCTATGTTTGATCAAATTTACTGTAAAATATGTCAATATCTACAACACTGAATAAAATCGAGATGGTTTTTATGTGTACGTCGCAGTGCAGATACGTGACGTCCGGAGACATGAGTTTTGCGGTCGGTTTGAGGGGGTCGATCAGGTGTTGTGAGTTTGTAAACCTTGACCGAACCTTTGGATGATAACTTAGTAACTTTGCCTTACCAGTCTCGTTGAATAAATGAAATTGGGGGCGGGAGTTCCTTCTAGACACTTATTTCTCTCTCCCTCTCTATAAACTTGGCCAAAGTTAGTGATTTTAACTTTTGAAAAGATGAATATACCTTATCTTCTATACCTTAGCTAGCCCCTACTAACCTTTTTCCTCTTAATATGTAAGCATTTGTCACCTCACAAAGCAACAAATGCTCACTTCAACATGCAACTCTGCATAGCAAAAGGCCCACCTAAATATGCAAAGCATGCACGAGAATTTTCATTGTATTATGCTATTTATATTATTTGCCAAAAAAACTATACAATAATCAAGCACAACAATCATACATATTTTTCAGTTCTAGTTCTGTCATATTACTCCAATATTCCATACAATCAAATATTATTCAGATATATTGCAAATATTCCTACAACAAAGTGCAGGGCATCATCTACTCCCTCTGTAAACAAATCTAGAACATCTTAGATCACTAAAGGTCTTACATTTGTTTACCTAGGAAGTAGTAGTTTTAGAACGGTGGAGTGTATAGGAATCGATTCATATGCGCATGGCATTGGCGTGTTAATGAGTGGTATTAAAGATAAATTATCTCTAGTTACCCCCACTCTAAAATCCTAACTCCACCACTGCCTGCAGGTCCTGGGCTCGTCATGCCGTACGCCGGCGTATCTGTCATCTCTGATGGTAAGCTGCAATCTGCATCGGTCGTCGTCTGCGGCGCGGCCAGCGGCTACCGTCTGTTCATTGTGGATGGCTACTCACGCAGCAAGGAGAACACGCCCAACGGGAAGAGCATCAAGTCTAGGCCTTTTAGGGTGGGAGGCTACTGGTGGGTCATCCTGTACTCGCCCAACGGCGAGCGCTCCCAAGACGAGGGCCACACTTCCATTACCCTTGCTCTCGACCAGGATGTTTCGCGCCATGTCAAGGTGCAGTTCGAGTTCAGTTTCATCGACCAGATCGACAAGCAGAAGTCAGCACGCATTCGCTCATCCGAAGTAGCCTCTCTTTCGACTGGCACCTCATGTGGCCACCATAGGTGGATGAAGAGCGGGGACTTTGAGGCGTCCAGACATCTCAGGGATGACAATTTCATCATCCGGTGCGACTTGTTTGTTGCCACGGCCGTCGGTAGCTTTGCTCCCACCCCGACCATTGAGGTGCCCAAGCCGGATGTACTCCGGCAATTCGGAGATCTTCTTCAAACCAAGTTGGGCGTGGACGTGACGTTCGAGGTCGGTGGCGAGACGTTCGCCGCGCATCGGTGTGTGCTTGCAACTCGGTCCTCGGTCTTCAGGGCGCAGCTCTTTGGCTCCATGATGGAGGTTACTACTAGTGTCATACACATAGAAGATATGGCACCAAGTGTGTTCAGGGCCTTGCTAACTTTCATCTACAATGACTCGCTGCCCAAGAGGGAGGTTGACAATATGGAGGAGGATGAAGATGAAGGAGACACGGACGAGGACGAGTCGGAAGAAGAATATGATGAAGAGGACGAACAAGTGACGTGGCTGCAGCACTTGCTCGTAGCGGCGGATAGGTACGATCTCCCAAAACTCAAGTTGATGTGCGAAGACGAGTTGTGTGAGCACCTAGACGTGAGCTCGGTGGCGACTATTCTTGATCTAGCCGAGCAGTACCACTGTTGTCGCCTGAAGGAGGCGTGCGTGCAGTTCGTGCTATTCCTGTCTCCCGCAAAGTTACATATCTTATTGCGGACCAAAGGCTGGAAGCATATAGCTAAAACCTATCCAGATGTTGTGAACGAGCTCATAGTAAAGCTTGCTTCCAAATTCTACTGATCTACACGTCTTGCTAGCTACTTGGCTACACAAATGTTAGACCTTGTGCTAGGGAAACATCTGGTGTTCATCACATTGAATGTATGGTCTTTAGACTCAACTTTAAGCACATGGATCCATTGATCTGCATTCGTTCAAAGTGCTAGTTCCCTTTGCAAGTACTCATGTTTTTATTCTCAACAGAATGATCGTATTTAGGGTTTTGAACCATGTGCTGATGTGACCGTGAAAAACAGTTTTATACTAGTAGATAGTACCATACGGTTCACAAGTATTTCCTGTGATTGAAATTACTTTTTCATGGTATTGTTTGAATCTTTGCATGTATTTTATAGATAACTGCTTGTTAGTATATATAGTACAAAAATTGCAAGTACATATGTATTGTAATGTATGGAGATTACAGCAACTCTTTCTTACAATGTGCTTCGAAACACTACCAACAAAGATGTCAACTACCAAACTCTACGCAGTTGACAGACAAGACATGGGATTAATTGGGTTTGGGTCGAGATCTATCTAACTATGTATTATCTGTCAGAGGCTCGTAGCCGTAGTCTCCGGCAGCAAACTTGTCCTCTGGATAGAACCTTGCAACGATTCGCTTCTCATCCCACCATCTCCCATCCATCTCGATCTTGCAAAGATTCGAGCTGTCGAGGCACGAGTACTCCAAGAAGACCCTCCTGACTCCAGCGACCACCGGATCAACATTGCTGGGGCCGGGCCGCGGGATGACCACATTCACCAAGTTGCTAAACACGCATGCTTCTTCGTCGACATCCTCCAAAGAGCGCTGGTAAAACTCGTCGTCCTCGAGGAGGTGGTGTGACGGGAGCATCTCGGTCAGGCATACCACCTTCGTTGCTCCGTCTTCGTGAGGTAGACAGTGCACGGTCTGATTATTAGGAGGATAATATTCGTGTACATAAGCACGTTCATCACCTGGAGGGAGTTGCTTGGGAATGACCATGGGCCGGGGAAAGCCTGGAGCGCCCCACTGCAAGAAGCCAGGCAGAATCAAGTTAGTATGGCTGAAACAAACACACAATTCATCAATTAATTATGTTAACAGAAATCGAGGCAAACAACGGAGTATGGATGTATGCTTTGTTGGGGTTGAGAAAAGAAAAGAAATTAGGAAGGAGGTGCTAACATGGTAGTGGCTGGGCGGCAGGGACGGGTAGCTCAAGTTGGTCATGCGATCAAGGCTGCGGCTCTCGGGATCCTGTCGGTGGCCGTGCTACCAGGGCGGCGGCGGCTCGCGATTCTCTCCTCGATGTCAGCCTCAAGTTGGCTCAGATCTGAAGCACCTTGGCTGATAATGAACACGCGCCGCACAGTCCCCCGCTGCTGCAAGCCATGTAAAACCAAGTCGTCGTCGGTCGGCGGCGCCGGCGGGGAGGGGTTTCCGTAGTTGGCCATGCGATCTTGGACGCGGGGGGAGGCGATTCCGTCGGCCGGCCCTGGTCGGTTCCTGTTGTTGGGCCGGCCGGGTTGTTCGTATATAGAGGCCCGATGGTCGGTACGGTCTGCGGAACGTGACCGGTTTCGGTTCGGTTCGATACTTTTTTCCCTGAATTGTTTTCTATGTAATCCTTGTGTTGAACATATTTTTTTGGAAGGCCTTGTTTTTTCTTTGAGGGGATGGAAGGCCTTGTGTTCAACACTAGTTCAAAACTACGACACTTATTTAAGATCAGGAAAATTATTATTTTCCATAACTACTAGTTTTTCTAGGAACGGGAAAGGTCATCATGACTAGTTTTATTATTATTATTTACAAAAATGATCTAGATTTATTATTGAAGTTTACAGGAAGTACAAAGCACCTCAAACATAATAAAATTATATCGAGATTTCGAGACCACCGAACAGCCACTACCGCCGCCAGAACAAGCCGTTGACGTGCCGATATCTTTGTTTCACTACCGAAGCCGGCTTGACCTTGTCGATGACAATCGGGAAATCTTCATGCACGTGCCTCTAAGAACTATCGCCCCGGAACCGCAGTCGTCGTTGAACCCTCGACTAGTTTTTGACTATCTTTGACAGCTGTTGAACAGCCTAGTCAAACCTAACCCTCCCTCCCCCTCTCTCTCACCACGGCCTCCCACCCCGACAGCTCAAATTGTAGCGCCGCTCGACAAATCCACCCCCCTGCCATCCCTTCCAAGCCCACCTCAAAACCACCGATCGGCGAGCACATCCCCCTTCCGCGCGTCTCTCCTCCCTCACCTCCCTCTCCTTCTTCACCTCACGAGGCCACCGTGTTCGAGGCACCATAGACGTCGCCGCCCATCAGTCGCATCACCGCCCCGATTCGGCACAACAACCACTGCTCCAGCCTCCTCCTCCTCCTCTTCTCCCTCTTTCCTACTCCTCATCCAGCCTCCTATTCCGGCCGAACTAGCGGTCGAGGCTCAAGCCAAATAGGGGCATGAACCAACAAGCAGAAGCGAAGGTGGACCATGGAGCGGTGATGTCGGGATTGGGGGCGGCGACTGCATGGAGGTCGTTGGGTGGCACGAGGTGGGGTAGGGAAGGAGCATGCGAGAGGGAGAAGAGGAGGAGGCCAGACTTGCACGGTGGCGATTGGCTAGAGGCCATGGTGGCATGGCAGAAGGCGGCGGCGACAGCCATGGGGTGGGGCAACTGTAGGCAGTGGTTGGGTGAGTGAGGGGAGAGAGGTAGGGCTAGGTTAGTGGGTGGGTGATGTGGCAGACTGGTTGGGCTGATGACTAGGTAGACAATGGTCAAAACCCGTCCAGGATTATTTTTTTGTCCTTTTTTTGGAAGTTTGAGTTTGTAAAATAGATGATTTCATTGTTTAGAGTTGTATATTACACCTTGGTGGTAGTTTGAGTTTGTAATATGGACTTCTCTCAAATTAGTTTCAAGTTATAGTATGAGAAAAGAAAGTAGAAAACTTCACAACAAAATAAATAGGAAGCTCATTTTGTTTTGAGGGTACATTAGCATCATTTAAGGATTGATAAATAGCACACAATACATATATATTCAACATAGATATATGCACACACGACATGAGTGGTTATTATTTAGTAATTAGGAAGACTGGACGTGCCATAGTAGTCATGAGCCATGACATGGCCATAGACCAACACACCTTATTTAGGAGTAATAGATAGGCATAGGCACGTAATATAACTCTCACACAGACGGCGGGTCTGGCCGTCCAACGAAGCAAGGAAGAAACTCATCAACTTGGTCCAGGATGGCCGGCGTGAGCTCAGGATTACGATATATGGCGATGAGATCACGAGCATCGATTCCCAGATTAGCCCTGAGGAAGGCAACCATGGCTCCTCCCATGGTCCTCCTAGCAAGGTCTTTGGTGTTGTGTTGGTTCCTCATGCACATGCAGTTGTTGATAATGTAGGGCAAATTTGTTGGAACTGATCTACGGTTGAAACAAACCGTGAGAGAAAAGGGGGAGCCTTTTGACCCCAGGTGTGCAATGATCGAAAGCACACCACACATCCACATGTTTGATTTTGGTCCCATGTACCCAGCACACACACATATATATAAGGAAAAGGGGGTTTTCATTATGAAAAACAGAACCACGATCTAAACCCACCTAACAGCCGATCCTGAATATGTGCTGAGGTATGTGAAGGCCATCTCCACCACCGGCCACCGCAGAGCTGTGCCTGCGGCAAACCTGCTGCCATCCTCGTCGCCGTGCTGCTTCTTCCCCAACATCTCCTCGCCACTGGAGACGCAAAGGTGCAGCCCTGGGCTACACATGGGCTGCATCGAGTACGCAGGAGATATCGCCAAGTATCTGTAAGTTTGTACGCTTCCGCATAAAGTACTTGATCTCCGTGAAGTTTTAGGTCATTCCGAGAACTTTTATTTCTGCACAAAAATAATACCATGGCAATTCTGCTGAAAACAGTGTCAGTCCGGATTAATTCCATTCAAATCATGCAGATTAGAGTCCAAAATAAGGGCAAAAGAGTTTGGAAAAGTAAATACGATGGAGACGTATCAGTATATTACACTTTGGTGGTACTTTGTGTTTGTAATATGCACTTCTCTCAAATTAGTTCCAAGTTATAGTATGAGAAAATAAAGTAGGAAACTTCACAACAAAATAAATACATTTTGTTTTGAGGGTACATGAACATCATTTAAGGATTGATAAATAGCACACAACACATATATATTCTACATAGATACATGCACACATGACATTAGTGCTTATTATTTAGTAATTAGGAAGACTGGACGTGCTATAGTAGTCATGAGCCATGACAAGGCCATGCACCAACACACCTTATTTAGGAGTAATAGATAGGCATAGGCACGTAATATAACTCTCACACAGACGACGGATTTGGCCGTCCAACGAAGCAAGGAAGAAACTCATCAACTTGGTCCAGGACGGCTGGCGCGATCTCAGGATTATGATATATGGCGATGAGATCACGAACATCGATTCGCAATTTAGCCCTGAGGAAGGCAACCATGGCTCCTCCCATGGTCCTCCTAGCAAGATCTTTGGTGTCGTGTTGGTTCCTCATGCACATGCAGTTGTTGATGATATAGGGCACATTGTCATCCAGCATGTCGAGATGCCCGTAGTCCTTGACCACGAGGTGGTAGCGAGGCGGCGCGCACTCCTTGTAGAATTCGGCGTGGTTCACGCCCACCGGGGCGCATGGAAATCCGCCGATGTGCTTGGGACCCAGCCCAGTCCCCATGACCAGCACCGGCATCCCCACGTCGAGACAGTCAGGTTCAAAAGTGAGCACCTTGGGCTCCAACTGTTGGGCTCTCGAAACCCCGGCCACGGGGTCGACGCCGATGAGGGCGGAGAACTTGAGCTCCAGCTTGGTCTTGGCGTCCCCTAGTCCCAGGGCGACGGCGAAGGCCGTCTGGCCGCCTCGGCTATGGCCGGCTAGGGCCAGCTTGGACAGGTCAGGCTCGACATGCTCAAGTTTGAGCACGTCCTTGAGGACGTGGGCGAGCCCCTTGTCATGATCTGCAAGCCAGTTGGTGATTCGCTTTGTGGCGTCTATGTCGTCCGCATCGGGCTCGGACACCATCCAGTAGAGCTGTTGCCATTGCAAGCTAGTAGTAGTTAGTCAGATGATGATATATAGACTGATATTTACTCCCTCTATATAGACTGATATATAGACTGATATTTTCTTAAAGAAGGAGTAATTATTAATGAGCAGGAGATGAGAGACCTGTGGTGCGACGGCGATGAAACCATGGGAGGCGACGTGTGTGAGGAGCTGCTCGTACCAGCTGTTGAGCATGTTCCAGCCGTGCAGGAAGACGATGACGGGGTACGCGCCGGTCTCCTTGGGCGCCACCACCATCAACGGCCTGGCCAGGTTCGGGATCATACTCTTGTCCACGTGCTTCACATCCACCTCCATTGGCCCCGCCTGGAACACCGTCGTCGCCATTGCAGCCATATCTTACTTAGCTAGCTAGAAGCTAGAGCGGAAGCAGCGCGGAGATGGAGATGAGAGCTTGCATTGCTTGGTGCAGGAAGATGTCGATGTTTTTATACACGAGGCTGGGCGCAGGAGATGATGTGCTTGTGGTTGCGGATCAAAGGGTCGTGCAATCGTACGTGAGGCACACATTTTTTTTCCACAAGAAATTGCAGCCTTTTGTTTCGCGCTGCATGCTGGCGTGGATGTAGGATTATTGGTTCTTGTACTAGTACTAGTCCGTAGTGATCGACAAAGCAAGTCGTGAGGCATGCACGGCTAGCGGCCATTGCCGACGTACGTGTAGATGGAGATTTATTACCCACCGTACCGGTGCATCGTATCAGCGCGCGATTTGACACCCTCCAGCGGTCCAGCCCGGTCGTGTTGCACGCTAGCTCCAACGTACTGTACCTACTCGCGCGGCCGTGTTGCACGCTTTTGCTGGTGGAAATTGGAAATGTCGATTGGAAGAAGAGTGAAACGAGCAATAGATGATAACATGGTCCTGGCTAGAGCCTTAGCGTACACCTTATATCAAAGACACAACCCTTCGGTTAAAAAAAAAGGCACAACTCTTTCACAATCCGATTAGGACAAAGCCTTCCTCTGTCTGTGAGTCTGTGAATTCACCTTCCATCTCAACGTTGTGATTCTGCGGCCACTTATCTTCTTCCATAGTACTCCCTCCGTCCCTAAATATAAGACATTTTAGATTGTAATAAGGTCTACATACGAAGTAAAATGAATGAATCTACACTTTAAAATACGTCTATATACATCTGTATGTAGTCCATGTTAAAATCTTTAAAAGACTTATATTTAGGAACGGATGGAGTAGTATGAAAAGCATTATCTACATCTTTCTCTAAGTTCGCACCAAAAACACTTTTCAAGTTCATTCGTTCCACCGAAGTTCTCTTCATCCACAGTAGTTTGCGATTCAAGCAAATGACTACTCCCTCTGTTAAGTATAAGGCTTTGTAGAGATTCTAATATAAACTACATACGAAGAAAAATGAATGAATCTACACTCTAAAATACATCTATATACATGCATGTAGTGCATATAGAAATCTCTAGAACGGTGACTTCGTAAATCTCAAGATGATATGCCGGCTCAGTCTTTCGGAGGTGCTCATAGGGGTAGGGTGTGCGTGTGTGCGTTCATAGGGATGAGTGTATGCGCGTGTATATGAGCGCTTGTGTCTGTACTGATGCTCAAAAAAATAGACTTATTCATTTAGGAATGTAGGGAGTATTATTTAGTGGTTGAACTCTCTGTCACTTGTGTTCATTAATCAGTTTTTTTTCTCCAATACACATGGAAGCGTATCATTGCATTGATAGATAGAGTGAATTACAGGTGTTGAGATCCTCCGGCTTGTACACTATAAGGTGTGTCGGAGGCTCTCATGAGCAGAGGACAGGGGGTTGCTCAACTCTATTACATCACGGTTTACATTACATCAAGAAAAATTTGGATCCCTTTGGTGTCGGCCTTGGACCAAGTGCGTGCGCATCTTGAATGGATGAGAAGAGGTAGCTGATGGAGGGTTGCTGTTGGTCGAAGATGCACTCAATGCGGTGTTTCTAGATTTCCCAGGCGGCCAAGGGGACAATCGACACGAGGGCCTTGCGAAGGGAGGGAAGAGTGGAGTTGGTTGCAGCCCTCCACTATTCGTACAGTGGGAGATCGCCATTCGGAGGACCGGTGGTGAATTTGCACAAAGCCAGGGTGCGGTACCAGACCTCCTTGGAGAAGACATAGTCCACTAGCAGATGATGAATGTCCTCGGCACCTTGGACACAGAGCACGCAACGCGGAGGGTGGGCCAAGACACGTTTGAACAATCTTTCAGCTGTCCAACACTGATTTTGCTTCGCGAGCCAGAGGAATACCTTGACATTGGATGGTGCCCATCCCTTCCAAATCAACCGCCAATCCATGTTGCTGATAGAGCCTTGAAAGAGAGTTATGTAACAAGAGGAGGCGGAGTAGATCCCACTATCATCCACGCCATCGAATGGAATCTAGGACGGAAGAGAGGATCACTTGGAGAAGACTCCTCCAAAGATGGATGTACTCGACGGTGGCCACAACGCCCAGCGCGCCATGGATGTCTCCGGCCCAGGCATGGTTTAGAAGCCTTCATGCACGAGCTGCCTGCTCCAACATTAATCAATATATTATCAGAACAAGTCTTTAAAAAGTACTCATAAATACGCGGAATTTCCTATTTAATTATTTCTAACAATGGGCACTTTTTAAGCATAGTAATATTCTTCAATAATACTTCACACCCAACATGACGTGTAAATTTTTCAACTAGCTTTAGAGGAAACCTAGAGCTCTCATTATGATAATTAGCCTCAAATGTATAATGAGTATTATTGCATTGAAAAATAAAGTGGCCAATGTCATCATTGCAGCATTCACAAGTAATAGGATAAATATCACAGAGCTCCAAAGCAAGATAATCAACATGTTCAAGCCGTATGCTAATTTATAAACTGCTTGACTATGATATTATACCGAGATCATAATCATTAGGCATAATTATAATAGGAGCAACATGCTTTGGGAGGGACACCATTTTTGTCTTTCTTCTTCACCACCTTAGGAGTGGGGTCAAGTATTTTTTCTGACCTCTTCTTTGGAGAGAGTGGTTGGAAAGGAAGCTTCAACATGTCCCATGATTCATTCTTAGAAAAAAAGGGGATAAAGTTGGGATACTTTTTCTCCCACATGAGTGGCAACATGAGAAAAAATATTATTTTTATATTCAAATAAATTTCTCTCCCTAAGTTTGGCTATGTAGGCATTCTTATTGCAATTCACCACATAAAACATATAGATATCACTTAGGACATTATTAATCCCATATGTGAGAGTGCAATTAAACCAGGAATTTTTATGTCTCAATTCTTCACACCCCAAAAATAGCCTAAGTTCATCATAAAGTACATGGGTGATCATGATGGTACATGATCATGCCGTCAGAGCATTTGGCAATGATTTGGTCGTGATGGTACATGCATTGCAAATTAAAATGACCAACCTCATCACAATGTTCACATGTAATGGGATGGATGCATCAAAATCATTTAGCATGATCATTGAGTTTCTTAAGTCATACTTTAGTTCTCTCATGCTTATGCCTCTTACAATACCTCCCATCGAGAAATTCCACTCTTTCATAAGGTCTATTCTTTCCACAATAATAAACACACTTATATGAAACTTTTTTTGTAAAACATTTATCATGCCTATTGTAACCATGATTAATATTCAAAGAACATACATCAATAACCTTTCTAATTTCCTCTTTTATTCATTCATGACTAGCTTTTCATTCCATGCTTTCAGGATAAATTTTATAAAGATAATCAAGTACCTTCATTTTTTGTTGTTTTCTTCCATAAGAAAATTAGTGAACAAGAAATTAAAATATTCAATCGCAAGATCTAAAGAAAACACTTTCAAGCACTAACTCCCCGGCAATGGCTCCAGATCTTGATGTCTACTACGCACTTCTATTCTTGTAGATTTTGTTGGGTCTCCAAGTGCATTGGAGTGTAGGAAAGAAACAATTTCTCTCAAGTGGATCACCTAAGGTTATCAATATGTGGGAGGTGTAGGTTGAAATTATTCCCTCTCAAACAACCTTGCAATCAAGATACAAGTAATCTTTTGTGTCCTCAACACATCCAATACAATTGTCAATTGTAGATGTGCACTACTTCTGCAAAAAGATTCATAATTTGGATGTGACAATATTTTTACGTTTTTGTAATAAATAAGTACAAGAAGGTAACAAGTAGCAAAGTGAGTAAAATGGTGTTTCAATCCTTAAAACTAGGGTTCATACTTTCACCTATGTCTCTCAACATCATTAATAAGTATGGCAAAAAAATCACTCGAAAGGTCCACTTTTTATTAGATCAAAGTGATATGAGATAGCGCGGGTATGGCTAAGCATACCTCTAAGTTTTTCTTTCTAATATTAATCCATACGACACGCCTCAATGCCACTTCAGGCAGCCTCGAAAATTATACTAAACAATCACATCATTATCGTCTTCGTTCTAATCTTAATCTATAGAGTCACTACAATGTCACTACAACTATATTCGACGATTATACTAGATATGCATCACATAATCTCACTGATTCCCAAAGATTCAATCCAACATAAAGGAACTCATAGCATGAGAAATATTCAATTAGCCACAAAGAGAATACGACGGGATACATCTTAATTCAACCTAATTAACAAAATCCATGATCATGGACAATATTGAAAACTTCGATGATCAAGCAGCAGAGAAATAACACATAGCTACCGATACAAACTCTCAGCCCCGAGAGAGAACTACTCCCACATCATCATAGGAGCGACAAGGAACGATGGAGAGCTCTAAGAAGATCCCCTCCCCCCCCATCCGGCGGGGTGCCAAAAAAGTGCTAGTTGGGCCTCCCCCAAGAAGTAGAGAGGCGGCAACGGAAAAATCACATAAAAATATTTCCAATATTTTTAGTATATATAGAGCTAGGGGGCGTGAGAGGCGGCGAAGAGGCCACCAACGGCTCCACAGGCCCTCTCCCCGTGCTGCAACCCTAGGGTGCATGGTGGGGTCGCATGGAGGCCCTGGGCCTCCCCCTCTATGTGGGCTTCTGGCCCAAGGTATCTTCTAGCTTGAAACTTCACAAAGGTATTTTCTCAATTTTTTTGGGCCCCAAAAATATTATTTCTGCAAATTTGAAAAAGATATCGAAAACAACAACTAACACTGGACACTAGATTATATAGGTTTGTCTAATAAAATCATATAAAAAGGTGCCAAAACCATGCAATTGGTATGAATATAGCATAAATACTTTAAAAATTATAAATACATTGGACATGTATCAGTCATCGACAATGTCAGACCTACTAAGGTATGGGAGTGTGGACAGTGCCAACGTCGGCGGCTCGTCCCGGCGGCAGCGGTGGTCGTTCGGTCTAGCGACCTTGATGTAATTTTATTACATTTAAGGTGTTTTATACTTTTGGTGAACTTTTTATAACAAAACTTAGTCATTTTTGCATAAGAAAATACCAGATACTACAGGACACTTGGGTTATTTACGTCGCAATGAGCTCATCCTTGGCACTGAATTATTGGTTCCGTTCAAGCGAGTATCAAAGGCTGAAGCTCTGCTTTGGTTTTCAGGTTGTCAGCTCCTTTACACTATTTCCTGGATTTATAACATGTAGGCCAAATTTTGTGACAAAAACAATCTGGGACAAAATTGTTATATTTACCAACTAAACTTACCACTCACGTCAACTAAAGTTATCATAAAAAACGTTCGGATTGCCAAGCTTAAAGTCTGACCGTTCGGGATTCATTGGGGTCCAAAAAAGACCACTCTAGTGGGTCGACCCACACGGAGGGGCAATTCTGTACTGTCATCCGACCAAGAGCGCGAATGTTATATCCCGCTTAGCATCGGTCTCGCCTGAAAGGCTCGCGTGTATGGGCCGGACTCTTAGTGATGTTGCTCTCCCGCTAGTTGAGTCGCTCGCTCGCTCGTTTTACATACGGTTTCGTCTGTTTTTCTTTAGGTTTTCTTTTTTTCTCTTGTTGTTTTGTTTTTCCATCATGTTTTTTTCGTTTCTTTCATGCTTATTACTAGTATTATTTTATTTTCCTTATTTCTTTATTTATTTTTTCATTCTCGGTTTTAACTGTTCTTTCTTTTCTTTTTTTGTTTCCTTTTTTGTGTTTCCTTTCGGTTTTTCAAGGTTTTCCTCATTTACTTTCTACATTTTTTTATATAACCAGGAACTATTTTTATGTACGCTTTTAACATTTTCTCAGTACATGATTAACATTTTTCCAACTTATATTTTTATGTCTACTTTTCCATATATATTGTACATTTTTTTGGTATACAGCAGGAATATTTTTATATAGATGTTTAAAATTTAAAAATACATGATTAAAAAAATTAGACATATTTTTTGAACACAGTACAATCAAAGTCGGTCACATACACGAGTATACACTCACCCCTATGAATGCATGCACGCACACCCTACTCCTATGAGCATCTCTGAAAGACTGAGCTGACACATCATGTTGGGATTGACGAAGTTAACACAAATGCCTTCATACTAGACGGATCGTCTCCTCGCACTGAACGCACATCGCCAAAAGGACTATAATAAATCTAAACATAATGCGAGCACCAATGTGAAATATAGAACTTAAACTCTGATGGGCTGAGGATACCACTATCCTCCTAACCATCCAACCATAGGTTGGCTTGCGACATATTTTTTGATGCCTACATTTTTCATAAACATTTTACATCTTTTGTACACATTAGGAACATTTTATATATACATATTTAACATTTTCCAAATTCATGATTAACATTTTTAAACATATTTTTACATATACTTTTTTCATACATATTCTACATTTTTTCTATGCATGAACAAAAAATTATATCCACATTTAACATAGTCCATAACTCCATATACATAATTAACATTTTGAAAGCTTACATTCTTTGATGTCAACTTTTTTCCAAACACATTGTACTTTTTTGTATCCTTTAGAAACATTATTTCTATAGACATTTACATTTGTAAAATGCATGATTACATTTTTTAGAAAAAAATGAAAATTATTTTTTCTACTTTTTTCGATACGCATTGTACCCTTTTTGTATACATCAGAAACATTTTTTATTACACATTTAACATTTGTTTAATGCATGATTAACATTTTCAACTTTCGCATATAAAGTGATTTTTACAATAGACATTCTCAAAATATTTTGAAATATAAGAAAAAGTAACAAAAGATTGCAAAAAAGTGAAAAAAGGAAGAAAAAGTGCTGAAGGCCTGTGTCCACGTTGGGCCGGCCCAATTTGGCGGCTGCCTTCAGCGAAACCTACTGTCTCTAGGCGAAATCACTAATTAAGGAGTACTCTTTGCAAAGAACACTTCACTTTCCCAGTCGCGACAAGTGGCGCACATACAGCACGCCACTTGTCGCAACCTGGGAATTTTCCCTTTTTTCGTAGATCCGTTTATTCAAAACGTTTTATCTCTTAAACCGTGCGTACAAATCTCAAACCGTTTTCACCATTGGATTTCTCGCGTCGAGATCTTTAAAACTAGTTCCCATGTTGATAGGTTTTGACGAACTTTTTTTTCAGAAAAAAAACGGACGAAAAAAACCGGGTGAAAAAACCGAACCGGTAGCACGGTTTTTTCCTTTCCGAAAGAGGCACGCCCGTGCTTCTCGCGAAATCACAACCGTGCCTCTCGTGAAAGCAAAACCGTGACTCTTGTGGAAGGAAAAAAACAGAAAACGCGTTTTTCCGTTTCCGAGAGGCACGGCCGTGACTCTCGCGAAAGCACAACCGCGCCTCTCGCGAAAGCAAAACTGTGACTCCCGTGAAAGAAAAAAACAGAAACACATATTTTTCTCCCTTTCCGAGAGGCACGGTCGTGACTTTCGCGTAAACACAACCGTGCCTCTCGCGGAAGCAAAACCATGACTCTCACGAAAAAAACAGAAAACGCGTTTTGTTTTTCCCTTTCCGAGAGGCACGGCCGTGACTCTCGCGAAAGCACAACCGTGCCTCTCGCGGAAGCAAAACCGTGACTCTCGCGAAAGAAAAAAATAGAAAACGCGTTTTTTTCCGTTTCCGAGAGGCACGGCCGTGACTCTCGCGAAAGCAAAACCGTGACT
>NC_041388.1:565154003-565191352 GCF_002162155.2 Triticum dicoccoides | reverse complement strand
AAACAGAAAACGCATTTTGTTTTTCCCTTTCCGAGAGGCACGGCCTGACTCTCGCGAAAGCAAAACCGTGACTGTCACGGAAAAAAAACAGAAAACGTGTTTTTTTCGTTTCCGAGAGGCACAGCCGTGACTCTAGCTAAAGCACAACCGTGCCTCTCGCGGAAGAAAAACCGTGACTTTCACGAAAGAAAAAAAGAAAACGCGTTTTTCACGAAAAAAATCGAATTTTTTTTTATCAAAAAGTTAAGAAAGACCGAGGGAAAACCAAAACATCGAAAACCCCCAAAAAAAAACTGTTTAAAAAGCTGGAAACACGTGATGAATGACCGAGAGCGCGCCAAGTGACGCTGATCGTTGTGAGGTTCCCGAAGAAGCGCTCGTTAACTAGTTGCTCCCCAAATGGAGACGCGGGATCACTGTTGTGTACCGGGCCGCCAGCACTGCAAGGTCCCAAAATAAATTTGAACTCCCTTTATTCTCAAAAATAAAATAAAATTTTGAACTCCCTTTGTTCCGGTGCGCTTATGTCTGGCTTGAACCGAGACAGAGAGGGGCGCCCCTATTTCTCGCGTTACGCGAGTGGAGGGGAAACTATCGCGCCGATCGCTATCGTATCGGGCTGGCCCACGGTGACGCGTATTTTTCGAAAACAACTAAGTTAAATGGTGCTACAGCTGAGAATCGGTCCTGCGATCAACTACTATATTCCCAGCGGCTGATACCCACCGCGCCAAAATCTACTTGTGGTACATCACGCGTCCTACTAGAAAGAAAATGGTGAACCAACTTATGATTGAATGGTTAAAGAGATTGTGGTATCTCAGCCCATCAATGTTCAAATTCTGGTGCCCGTATTTATTTCTGGGGTTTAATCCCATGGATGGGCTTTTGGACTTAGTTCCAACCCGTGTGTCTGATCAAATGAACGCACACATTGATATGGCCTATACTGAACAGGAGGTCAAAAACAGCGCTGTTCCAGATGGCGCCATCAAAAGCACCCAGAGTGGATGGCTTCACCGCGGGCTTCTTTCAGAGGCATTGGACAATCCTTAAGGATGACATTATTCCGGCGGTGCTTGGATTTCTAAATGGGGGTGAACTACCGAAGGGGATGAATGACACATCTATTACACTAATCCCTAAGGTACGGCATCCTCAAAGCATCAAACAATACAGACCCATCTCCCTTTGTCCAGTTTTATACAAAATAGCAGCAAAGTGTATTGTCAACAGGATAAGAGGTTTTCTGAATGATATCGTCAGTGAGGAGCAAAGTGCCTTTGTACCGGGGCGACTCATCACTGATAACGTGCTCATAGCACATGAAAGCGTGCATGCAATGAAAAGGAGGAAAAAAGGAAAGAATTTCGGTTGTGCTGTCAAACTGGACATGATGAAAGCATACGACCGCGTTGAATGACACTACCTAGAGGCCATCATGTCTAAGCTAGGCTTCAGTGCCTCCTTTGTTCGGCTGATCTTGAAGTGTGTTTCGTCAGTTCGATTTGCAGTTCGCGTGAACGGTGAGCTCTTGCCATTCTTCACCCCTTCCAGGGGGTTGCGACAAGGATGCCCGGTGTCACCCTACCTCTTTCTTCTCTGTGCAGAAGGCTTCACAACTCTACTCAACAGATTTGGTGGAGCTCAGGTAGACAGAGGAATTCATGTCAGCATCCACTCACCTTGGATAAACTATCTGCTATTCGCAGATGACAGTCTCATCTTCATGAATGCAAAGGTGGAGAGTGCTGCTAGGTTAAACCATATACTGGATATTTATGGATTGTGTTCGGGCCAACGTGTGAACAGGGACAAAAGCTCCATATTATTCAGCCCAAACACGCCTGATCCGGTTAGAGCTGCCCTGAAAGCAACATTGGGCGTTTCGGTTGAGGTTTTTAGTGAGAGATACTTGGGCCTGCCGACTGCACTGGGTCGGATCACTTTTTGTACCCTTTTTGTATACATCAGAAACATTTTTTATTACACATTTAACATTTGTTTAATGCATGATTAACATTTTCAACTTTCGCATATAAAGTGATTTTTACAATAGACATTCTCAAAATATTTTGAAATATAAGAAAAAGTAACAAAAGATTGCAAAAAAGTGAAAAAAGGAAGAAAAAGTGCTAAAGGCCTGTGTCCACGTTGGGCCGGCCCAATTTGGCGGCTGCCTTCAGCGAAACATCCTACTGTCTCTAGGCGAAATCACTAATTAAGGAGTACTCTTTGCAAAGAACACTTCACTTTCCCAGTCGCGACAAGTGGCGCACATACAGCACGCCACTTGTCGCAACCTGGGAATTTTCCCTTTTTTCGTAGATCCGTTTATTCAAAACGTTTTATCTCTTAAACCGTGCGTACAAATCTCAAACCGTTTTCACCATTGGATTTCTCGCGTCGAGATCTTTAAAACTAGTTCCCATGTTGATAGGTTTTGACAAACTTTTTTTTCAAGAAAAAAAACGGACGAAAAAAACCGGGTGAAAAAACCGAACCGGTAGCACGGTTTTTTCCTTTCCGAAAGAGGCACGCCCGTGCTTCTCGCGAAATCACAACCGTGCCTCTCGTGAAAGCAAAACCGTGACTCTTGTGGAAGGAAAAAAACAGAAAACGCGTTTTTCCGTTTCCGAGAGGCACGGCCGTGACTCTCGCGAAAGCACAACCGCGCCTCTCGCGAAAGCAAAACTGTGACTCCCGTGAAAGAAAAAACAGAAACACATATTTTTCTCCCTTTCCGAGTGGCACGGTCGTGACTTTCGCGTAAGCACAACCGTGCCTCTCGCGGAAGCAAAATCATGACTCTCATGAAAAAAACAGAAAACGCATTTTGTTTTTCCCTTTCCGAGAGGCACGGCCATGACTCTCGCGAAAGCACAACCGTGCCTCTCACAGAAGCAAAACCGTGACTCTCGCGAAAGAAAAAAATAGAAAATAAGGAACAACGAAGCTCTCCAAGACCTTATAGTAACGAGGTCATGTCGAATGCCATGCGAGCTGATGATTCTTAGTGACAATTTGCAGCCTTAATGTGTAAGAACTAACAAAAGTGCCAGAACTCTAGCACATTTTGATTTTATTCAAACAAATCTTGGAAATAATAAACAATTCTCTAAAAGTTAAGTAATGTTTCAAAGTTCGAACATTGGTCAAACAACACGAAAAAAAATTTGAAACTCCAATTTTTTTAATATGTGAACAAATTTAAAAACAGGAGCATATTTGAAAATTTCTGAACAAAATTTGAAACGTGAACATTTTATGAAAAATGCAAACATTTTTTTGAAAAAAACGAACAATTTTTGAAAAACCGGAACAAATGTGAAATTCCAAATCTTTTTTGAAAATTTGAACAAATTTTAAAACGCGAATATTTTTTGAAAATCATGAACAAAATTTGAAAAATGAGAACAAATGTGAAATCCCAAAACTTTTTTCAAAATTTGAACAAATTTGAAAAAACAGACATTTTTTGAAAATCACGAGCAAATTTTGATACAGCAAACAAATTTTGTACATGTTTTGAAAAGAATAACATGTCTTTTGAAAACCTGATCAAATAAATTTGTACATTTTTTAAAGCCGAACAAAGTATTGAATATATTGATTTTTTTTGAAATTGCGATTTTTCTAAATAAAAAGAAAGAAAGAAAGAAAAAGAATAATGAAATGAAAAATGCGAAAAAAGGAAACACATAATAGCCAACCTCTTGCATGTATAGGACACTAGCGTTGTGAAGCTCGACGAGTGGGAGTTTTGAGGTTAGATTCCTCGCTCTGTCGGTTTTTGGGGGGATTTATTCTGTATGAAGCACCCGTCATGGGACGGCCCATGAACGATCGATGGGTGTGCGGGAGGTCAACATTTTGCCGCAGAATGCGGCGAATAAGTTTTCCGTGATAACCGGGGCGACCAACCAGTCCACCAATGCTGGTTAGACGTACGATCGCAGCCTAGTAGATAGCAGCGGAAGGTAAAAAAGAAGTAGATGCGAGCGGAGGCACTCTTCTCAGATTCTTTGTTCTCTCATTTTTTTTCACCGATTTTTTCATTCTTTTCTTTTTATATTCTCCATTTTGTTTCATTTTTTGGTTTTTTTGTTTCCTTTTGTTTTCCATTTTTCATTTATATATACATGTTCAACTTTTCCTCATATATTTGTTCAACATTTTTTAAATACCTGTTCAACATTTTTATATACATGATAAAAAAAATAGTTGCTCAACATTTTAATTTGTTGTTATCTTTCATTCTATTTTTCATATATGTCAATAACATTTTCTGTATACACGTTCAACATTATCGCAATGCTTATTCAACATTTTTCAAACATTTGTTCAACATTTAATACCGATGCCAACATTTTTCAAATACTCGTTCAACATTTTTTAATACTTATTCAACATTTTAAATGATTGTTCAACATTTTTCAAATATTTATTCAACATTCTTTAATACTTCTTTATCATTCTTTAAATACTTGTTCAATATTTTTAATATGTTTTCAACATTTCTTAAAATAATTTTTTAATATTTTTCAAATATTCATTCAACATTTTTCAAATTTGTTTTTGAAGAGTGAATTTTGTAATGTATATGTTGAAAAATATATTGAACAAGTATTTGAAAAATGTTGAATAAATAATTAAAATGGAATAAGCGCTCGAACAATGTTGATTGTGCATACAAAAAATGTTGATTGCTTATTAAGAAAATGTTTTTGACATATACAAAAATAAAGAGTGAAAACAAAAATAAACATAAGAAGAAACAAAACCAAACAAAGACAAAAGAAAAGAGGGAAAAGAAAAAACCCAGAGAAAACCGAGTAAAAACGAAGAAAAAGAAAGAAAAGGGCAAATATAAAACCAGAAAAGAAAGTAAACAGGGTAAAACCCAGCTCATTTTCTTTTTTTTTAACATCAGTACAGACACAAGCGCCCATATACACGCGCATACACTCATCTCTATGAACGCACACGCACACACCCTACCCCTATGAGCACCTCCGAAAAATTGAACCGGCATATCATCTTAAAATTTATGAAGTCACCGTAGACACCTCGTCGTCGATGAAAACGTCTCCTCCACTGAATGCGCATCGTCGAAAATGCCGAAATAAATCCAGAAATAAATATATTTTTTTGCGGGAAACATAGAGCTTTATTCAATCATAAACGGCTCCAGCGCGATCAGCCATCAGGCTCGTCACTAGGAAACCGGGAGGAGAGTCCATCCAACAATCAGTCACTCCCAATGTGCTTGCATGCTTTGCACAGAGGTGCGCTGAGTTGTTAGCTTGTCTCAATACATGATGAACATCAAAACTAAGAAAAGTTGAGGCTAGCCCTTCAATTTCAAGAAGAATAGGCGCTATGACAGAGCGCGAAATTTGTGGCGAGTTCCAGAGTTGTACCAACTCCAGACAATCTACTTCGAGCACCACTCGCGAAGCACCTCGAAGCTTGCCGAAAATGACTCCGTCTCGTAGAGCCATGGCTTCTGCGATAAGCGGATCCGTGACATGATGATATGGCTTGCTCCAGGCAGCAACAAAAGCGGATGA
Source organism: Triticum dicoccoides (assembly GCF_002162155.2). NCBI lineage: Eukaryota > Viridiplantae > Streptophyta > Magnoliopsida > Poales > Poaceae > Triticum > Triticum dicoccoides. The sequence goes on along the minus strand of NC_041388.1, from coordinate 565,185,779 downwards.
GGTGCGAGCAAGTCCCCCCGCTCCGCTTCTGTTTTCAGTCAGTGAGACACTGGCGTCTATATTGATCTTTAGCCAGTTGGGATCAGGTGGCCGCCAACCATAACCAGGCAGGATCCTGGTATGTTCTTCGGGAAGCTCCAACAGCATTAGGGCTTCTCGGATACGCTTCAGGGACTGGCCTGGATTCAGGCTCTCTATCATGTGTTATATTATTGCGAGAAGTCCATATAGCCCACATGACTGTGATGATCTTCGGCCTATCCCCTTCAGTGATGCGTGAGTCACACAAAATATCCTTGCACCAAGTGATCGGATGTAAGTGTGGCAGCTTGACATTGAGCCATTTCCTAGCTTCTGTCCAGAAACTTTGAGCATGAGAACACTTGATGAGAGTGTGTGTCATGTCTTCGTCTGCACCCTTGCAGATTTTGCATCGGGCCATAGTGGCAATGTGCCTGTATTTCAGGGTTGATTCGACTGGCAAGATGCCGTGAAGGACCCGCCACCAAAAAACACGGACTTTAGGTAGCACCTTGAGCTTCCAAAGCCAAGTCCATAACTGTTTATCATTCTCAGAAGTTTCAGTAATCGTCCCTTCCTCTAGAGCCAACTGCTCGTTACGAGTCATTAGAGCACGGTACGCAGATTTTACAGTATAGGATCCCGACCTCTCATGAGCCCACGCCCAGAAATCGTCGCCACCACCTTGCCAGAGAGGTAGATTCAGGATTGCGTCGGCATCCGGTGGGGTGAAGTTACTCCTTATGAGATCAACTTTCCAAATCCAGTTGTCTGTATCGATAAGGTCTGAAACGGTGTGAATGTTGGCGCTCCCAATCTGAACTGAGGGTTTCAGAGATAGTTTTCCAGGCAGCCACCGATCAGTCCAAATTTTCACAGAAGTGCCATCACAAATTCGCCATAGCAGGCCGGCTTCAAGTGCCTTCCTCCCAGCTATGATACCCTTCCATGTCGTGGAGACATTTCGTGGCACAGAAGCATAAAATCAGAGTTTGGGAAATAGCGTCCTTTTAGCACCCTAGAGCACAAGGACTCTGGGTTTGTCATCATTCTCCAGCCATGTTTGCCCAAAAGCGCAATATTGAAACATTCCAAATCGCGGAAACCCATTCCTCCTTTAATCTTAGGAAGTGACAAGGATTTCCAATCAATCCAGTGGAGAGATCTTCGATCAATAGAACTGCTCCACCAATATTTTGCCATCGGCGACGAGATGCTCTTGTAGACTTTCTTGGTTAACTTGAAACAAGTCATAGTAAATGTTGGAATGGATTGGGCAACTGACTTGAGCAAGACTTCCCTTGCCGCGCAAGAAACCAAGCGCTTAGTCCCGCCATTCATCCTCGATCGCACCCGTTCGCCAATGTAAGCAAAGGTCCCGGAAGTGATCCGACCCAGTGCAGTCGGCAGGCCCAAGTATCTCTCACTAAAAACCTCAACCGAAACGCCCAATGTTGCTTTCAGGGCAGCTCTAACCGGATCAGGCGTGTTTGGGCTGAATAATATGGAGCTTTTGTCCTTGTTCACACGTTGGCCCGAACACAATCCATAAATATCCAGTATATGGTTTAACCTAGCAGCACTCTCCACCTTTGCATTCATGAAGATGAGACTGTCATCTGCGAATAGCAGATGGTTTATCCAAGGTGAGTGGATGCTGACACGAATTCCTCTGTCTACCTGAGCTCCACCAAATATGTTGAGTAGAGTTGTGAAGCCTTCTGCACAGAGAAGAAAGAGGTAGGGTGACACCGGGCATCCTTGTCGCAACCCCCTGGAAGGGGTGAAGAATGGCAAGAGCTCACCGTTCACGCGAACTGCAAATCGAACTGACGAAACACACTTCAAGATCAGCCGAACAAAGGAGGCACTGAAGCCTAGCTTAGACATGATGGCCTCTAGGTAGTGTCATTCGACGCGGTCGTATGCTTTCATCATGTCCAGTTTGACAGCACAACCGAAATTCTTTCCTTTTTTCCTCCTTTTCATTGCATGCACGCTTTCATGTGCTATGAGCACGTTATCAGTGATGAGTCGCCCCGGTACAAAGGCACTTTGCTCCTCACTGACGATATCATTCAGAAAACCTCTTATCCTGTTGACAATACACTTTGCTGCTATTTTGTATAAAAGTGGACAAAGGGAGATGGGTCTGTATTGTTTGATGCTTTGAGGATGCCGTACCTTAGGGATTAGTGTAATAAATGTGTCATTCATCCCCTTCGGTAGTTCACCCCCATTTAGAAATCCAAGCACCGCCGGAATAATGTCATCCTTAAGGATTGTCCAATGCCTCTGAAAGAAGCCCGCGGTGAAGCCATCCACTCTGGGTGCTTTTGATGGCGCCATCTGGAACAGCGCTGTTTTGACCTCCTGTTCAGTATAGGCCATATCAATGTGTGCGTTCATTTGATCAGACACACGGGTTGGAACTAAGTCCAAAAGCCCATCCATGGGATTGAACCCCAGAAATAAATACGGGCACCAGAATTTGAACATTGATGGGCTGAGATACCACAATCTCTTTAACCATTCAATCATAAGTTGGTTCACCATTTTCTTTCTAGTAGGACGCGTGATGTACCACAAGTAGATTTTGGCGCGGTGGGTATCAGCCGCTGGGAATATAGTAGTTGATCGCAGGACCGATTCTCAGCTATAGCACCATTTAACTTAGTTGTTTTCGAAAAATACGCGTCACCGTGGGCCAGCCCGATACGATAGCGATCGGCGCGATAGTTTCCCCTCCACTCGCTTAACGCGAGAAATAGGGGCGCCCCTCTCTGTCTCGGTTCAAGCCAGACATAAGCGCACCGGACCAAAGGGAGTTCAAAATTTTATTTTATTTTTGAGAATAAAGGGAGTTCAAATTTATTTTGGGACCTTGCAGTGCTGGCGGCCCGGTACACAACAGCCCGTTAACACCAAGTGATCCCGCGTCTCCGTTTGGGGAGCAACTAGTTAACGAGCGCTTCTTCGGGAACCTCACAACGATCAGCGTCACTTGGCGCGCTCTCGGTCATTCATCACGTGTCGCGTTTTGGACGTTTCTTTCGAATTTTGTTTTTTTATTTTTTCGCACGCGTTTCCAGCTTTTTAAACAGTTTTTTTCGGGGTTTTTCGACGTTTTGGTTTTCCCTCGGTCTTTCTTAACTTTTTGATAAAAAAAAATTCGATTTTTTTTTCGTGAAAAACGCGTTTTCTTTTTTTCTTTCGTGAAAGTCACGGTTTTTCTTCCGCAAGAGGTACGGTTGTGCTTTAGCGAGAGTCACGGCCGTGCCTCTCGGAAACGAAAAAAACGCGTTTTCTGTTTTTTTTTCCGCGACAGTCACAGTTTTGCTTTCGCGAGAGTCACGGCCGTACCTCTCGGAAAGGGAAAAACAAAATGCGTTTTCTGTTTTTTTTCGCGAGAGTCACGGTTTTGCCTTCGCGAGAGTCACGGCCGTGCCTCTCGGAAACGGAAAAAAAAAAGCTGACATGGAGGAAATTGTGAAAATCAAACCGTCGCAGCGGCTCGTCTCAGACTGTGTAGCATGGTTCCCGGACAAACGTGGCTCCTTTTCTGTGAAGAGTGCGTACTCCCTTGCCTTACAGGAGAAAATAAGTGCAAGTGGCCTTGGTGCCTCCAGTGTCCGTCCGGATGGCCGACGACCTGCGTGGGATTTAATCTGGAGGAATCCAGCTCCACCTAAGGTACACATCTTTGCATGGAAATTGGCACATGAAGCCCTGGCTACTGAAGCGACCAAAAAATCTAAACACATGCAGAATGAGCAAGCATGCACCATCTGTGGACATGTTACAGAGGACGCCCATCACGCCCTTGTCCGCTGCCCCCATGCTGCTGGACTATGGAACTCCATGAGAGAAATCTGGGACATTCCAGGCGAGGAAGAAATGCATGATACGGAGTCGGAGTGGATCTTTCGTCTCCTTGAGAAACTGAACGAGACACAGCGAATGATGGTTTTGATGATTCTCTGGCGAGCGTGGCATGTGAGAAATGAAGTTACACACGAGAAACCGGCGGTTCCAATCGAGGTCTCTCGACGGTTCCTCGCTAGCTATGCCATGTCCCTGTTGTCGCTACAACAGCACCCAGACGCAGACCCCATCAAAGGTAAACAGGTGGTCGACTACTTGGGCGAGCCTGTGCGGAAGCAGAACCCCATATGTCATGTGGAACATTGGACACCTCCGGTGGCTGGCTGTGTGAAACTCAATGTCGACGGTTCCTTCCAGCCAACTGACGGCACGGCTGGAGCGGGGATGATCCTACGTGACCACCTGGGGGCTGTAATGCTGGCAGCGATAAGAGGGCTTGGGAATTGTGCGGACGCCCTGGAAGCCGAGTTGGCAGCAATCCATGAAGGAATTACTCTGTCTCTTAATTGGACTGAACTAGATATCCTTGTGGAGACTGACAGCGCTGATGCGGTGCAATTAATTTCGGCAGCCGGAAAATACCGTTCAGCACACACTCACAAAGTAATGGAGATTAGATCAATACTGTCTCAAGAAAGAAGGATTCAAATTATGAAGATCAAGCGGAATGTTAATGTAGCTAGTCACACTCTCGCTCATATGGGACGTACACAACAGCGTACTGCTTGCTGGTTGCGTTCTCCCCCGGACGAGATTGCGAGCATTGTTGTCGCTGATTGTAATTACATTTCCTGATGAATGAAATCCTTTTTCCCGCAAAAAAAAACTTAGTTGTTTTTGAAAAATACGCGTCACCGTGGGCCAGCCCGATACGATAGCGATCGGCGCGATAGTTTCCCCTCCACTCGCGTAAGGCGAGAAATAGGGGCGCCCCTCTCTGTCTCGGTTCAAGCCAGACATAAGCGCACCGGACCAAAGGGAGTTCAAAATTTTATTTTATTTTTGAGAATAAAGGGAGTTCAAATTTATTTTGGGACCTTGCAGTGCTGGCGGCCCGGTACACAACAGCCCGTTAACACCAAGTGATCCCGCGTCTCCGTTTGGGGAGCAACTAGTTAACGAGCGCTTCTTCGGGAACCTCACAACGATCAGCGTCACTTGGCACGCTCTCGGTCATTCATCACGTGTCGCGTTTTGAACGTTTCTTTCGAATTTTGTTTTTTTTTATTTTTTCGCACGCGTTTCCAGCTTTTTAAACAGTTTTTTTTGGGGGTTTTCGACGTTTTGGTTTTCCCTTGGTCTTTCTTAACTTTTTGATCAAAAAAAATTCGATTTTTTTCGTGAAAAACGCGTTTTCTTTTTTTCTTTCGTGAAAGTCACGGTTTTTCTTCCGCGAGAGGCACGGTTATGCTTTAGCGAGAGTCACGGCCGTGCCTCTCGGAAACGAAAAAAACGCGTTTTCTGTTTTTTTCCGCGACAGTCACGGTTTTGCTTTCGCGAGAGTCACGGCCGTGCCTCTCGGAAAGGGAAAAACAAAATGTGTTTTCTGTTTTTTTTCGCGAGTCACGGTTTTGCTTTCGCGAGAGTCACGGCCGTGCCTCTCGGAAATGAAAAAAAAACGCGTTTTCTGTTTTTTTTCCTTACACGAGAGTTACGGTTTTGCTTCCACGAGAGGCACAGTTGTGATTTTGCGAAAGGCACGGGTGTGCCTCTTTCGAAAAGGGAAAAAAACCGTGCTCCCGGTTTGGTTTTTTCGCCCGGTTTTCTTCGTCCGGTTTTTTTCGTGAAAAAAAGGTTCGTCAAAACCTATCAACATGGGATCTAGTTTTGAAGATCTCGATGCGAGGGATCCAATGGGAAAAACGGTTCAAGATTTGGACGCACGGTTTAAGAGATAAAATGTTTTGAATAAACGGATCTACGAAAAAAGGGAAAATTCCCAGGTTGCGACAAGTGGCGCACTGCATGTGTGCCACTTGTCGCGACCTGAAAAAGTGGAGTGTTCTTTGCAAAGTACTCCTTAATTAGTAAGTTCGCTCCGTTTGCTGATTCCTCAAAATAAGTCTTCGTCTCTGTTTCAAAAAAAAAAGTCTTCGTGTATTGTTAACTCATGGTACTTCATCCGTTCCAAAACACGTCAAGTTCTATTTTTTGGTCCGGAAAAATATCTTGAAGTTCAATTAAATTTATGGAAAATATACCAATATCTGCAGCACCAAATTAGTTTCATTAAATTCATTTCTTTAAAACACCATCCATATATTAATTACTATCAAAACTAAACTTAGCAATCTCATGCACCACTATATTGATATGTCGATCAATCTTCATGATCTTGAGAGTATCAATAACCTTTGAGACACTTAACGCTTCCTTTTTCAGATCCACAAGAGGAGACCTGTCTATAATTTCTTTTGCCAGAAAAGATGTCATAAAAGAGCAACCAGTTTTCAAAAAATTGGTTTGTGGAGAGTAATACCAATGTATAACCTGGCAAGGCACACCCGGAGTTCCTCCTCATCCACACATGTACACGTCCGAATAAAGTCCCATGACGAAACAATAATTTCGCCCGAATAATTCCTTGCGGCAACTCCGACGCTAGCAGATTTCATGCCCTCTACAAAACTAGCGTCAACATTTATCTTAATATACTCAGGAGCAAGAGCAAGAGGCTTTCAAAGAACACAATCTTTCGTCATAAGATTAACGTACCTCCAACTATCAGTTACCCCCTTACCTTTGTTGCTTAAGTTCACTTGCACACAAGCGTTGGCTGATGATAAGCTCTTCCAATAATTATCCACAAAGATATCAGAGGCGGACACAGATTCTCTCCCACTTCCAAAAATCAAATGATTTCTCACATGCTAAGTGAGAACATGAATAAAACCTGCTCGCGCACCTGCGACCCAAGCTGGTCCAACAAAATGAAAAACCAGTCCAGACCCGTAAATCTGAATAACTCCTCTCCCCAAAGATCCCACACTTCCCAAGGCAAGATGCAAAGCCTAAGCCTTTGAGCAAGTCAAAATAGTATTGGAAAATACTTTCATCTTCAACACCACATATAGAGCACAAACCTGATTAGTTTGATGATGAGATACTCTATTCATCTGGATTGCCAAATTGTTAGACACGGCCCATCAGGCAAAAAAATCTAAATTTTTTTGCGGAACTTTGACCTTCCAAATAACATCCCAAAGCCTCATTTCCCCATTAGTGGCACTACTGGCCAGTCATGTATCTCCTTTGCCATCCTTGAGATTTAAGGCCACTTCATACGCACTTTTTACAGAAAACATATTGTTTTTTCATAGTACCACGCAATTAAATCACCCTCTCCCACAGTCTGAATACGCAAATTTAAGATCTCCTCAGCATCATGGTGATAGAACAAGTGCCTAATCAAATTTGCATCCCATCTTCTTGTCCCGCTCGTGAATAATTTAGACACCCATTTTAGTCTAGAACTCTAGAACAATTCTTTTTGCCCGAAACTTTTAATCCCAAATTCCTTGGTAGCCAGTTATCGCTCCAGATATTTATACTGTTACCGTCCAACACTCACCAAATGACACCTTTTTTAAGCAGTTTCAGGCCATGCGCGATACCTTGCCAATTCACCGACGTGGACTGCGGGAAGACAGTATCCAAGATGTGATCATTGAGGTAATACTTTGCCTTCATTACCTTAGCACATAACGAGTCCGGGTACACCAATAAACGACAAGCCTATTTTGCCAAGAGCACTTGATTAAATAACCTTAGATCATGGAACCCCATACCGCCCTCCCATTTTGGCTTTGTTAGTTTGTCTGTTCAAATGAAAATCTTGAAGAGCTCCTCTATCGCATGCATCCTTTGACAACAATGATAGAGCCTCTTTCATAAACAAGAACAAACACTGGGATAATGGATCCCCGTGCCTGAGTCCACAAGACGGATAGAAAGATTCTAAAAATTGTCCATTAAACCAAACAGAAAATTTCACTGATGTGGCACAGGTCATAATCCAATTGACTCATGTTGGCAGAAAACCAAAAGCCCCACACATACATTTTTAAAACTGCCAATCCACTCGATTGTATGCTTTTGCCAAGTCTAATTTGTATGCGCAAAAAATCTCCACGCCGATCTTTTAACGTACTCAAAGAATGAATACATTCAAAAGCAATGAGTGCGTTATCAGAAATTAACCTGGCTGGAATAAACACACGCCGAGTGGGAGAGATCATACCATCCAAGAGAGGTCTCGGTCTGTTCACAAGACACTTCGAGATAATTTTATAGATGATATTACACAGGCTGATCGGTGTGAAATCTTTGATGGACTGGGCATTCTTCACTTTGGGAATGAGGACAATAATAGTTTCATTGATTCCTTCAGGCATAATTCCTGAGATAAAATATTGCTGAGCTGCCCTTACAATATCCTCCTTAATTAAGCCCCAATTCCTCTGGAAAAATTTAGCAGGAAAGCCATCCGGACCTGGGGCTTTTATCAGACCAATATGGAAAAGAACATCACTAGTCTCTTTCTCAGAAAAAGGTTTGCAAAACTCCGCATTCATATCGTCATTGACAAGAGGTTTCACAAGCGGAATAATATGGGAAGGGTTAACATTAGGGTCGCATGAGTATAGTTGCTGAAAAAACGAATTTGTGATACCTTGAATCTCTTCCATATTGTTCGAGAGTCCCAACACTCCTCCTGAGAGCATAAATATTTTTTTTCTTCGCCCTCCATGAGGCCCTCCTATGGAAAAAAATTGTAGTACGATCCCCCAAAATCATTTTGTCAATACAAGACCTTTGCTTCCACATGATTTCTTCCTTTATAAGAAGCTTATTGATACGTCTCCAATGTCTCTATAATTTTTGATTGTCCCATGCTATTATATTATCTATTTTGGATGTTTAATGGGCTTATTTATACACTTTTATATTATTTTTGGGACTAACCTACTAACCCAAGGCCCAGTGCAAATTGTTGTTTTTTTGCCTATTTCAGTGTTTCGCAGAAAAGGAATATCAAACGGAATCCAAACAGAATGAAACCTTCGGGAGAGTTATTTTTGGAACAAACGTGATCCAGGGGACTTGGAGTAGACATCAAGAAATCAACGAGGAGGCCACGAGGCAGGGAGGCGCGCCCCCACCCTCGTGGGCCCCTCGTAACTCCACCGGCCTACATCTTCCTCCTATATATGTCCATATACCTTGAAAACATCCAGGAGCACCACGAAACCCTATTTCCACCGCCGCAACCTTATGTACCCAAGAGATCCCATCTTGGGGCCTTTTTCGGAGCTCCGTTGGAGGGGGAATCGATCATGGAGGGCTTCTACATCAATACCATAGCCTCTCCAATGATGTGTGAGTAGTTTACCACAGACCTTCGGGTCCATAGTTATTAGCTAGATGGCTTCTTCTCTCTCTTTGGATCTCAATACAATGTTCTCCTCGATCTTCTTGGAGATCTATTTGATGTAACTCTTTTTACGGTGTGTTTGTCAAGATCCGATGAATTGTGGGTTTATGATCAAGTTTATCTATGAACAATATTTTATTGTTCTCTGAAATCTTTTATGTATGATTGGTTATCTTTGCAAGTCTCTTCGAATTATCAGTTTAGTTTGGCCTACTAGATTGATCTTTCTTGCAATGAGAGAAGTGCTTAGCTTTGGGTTCAATCTTGTGGTGTCCTTTCCCAATGACAACAGGGGCAGCAAGGCATGTATTGTATTGTGGCCATCGAGGATAAAAAGATAGGGTTTATATCATATTTCTTGAGTTTATCCCTCTACATCATGTCATCTTGCCTAATGCGTTACTCTGTTCTTATGAACTTAATACTCTAGATGCATGATGGACAACGGTCGATGTGTGGAGTAATAGTAGTAGATGCATAATCGTTTCGGTCTACTTGTCGCGTACGTGATGCCTCTGTAATACTTATGCTATCTTGAGAGGAGCCACTAGTGAAACCTATGGCCCCCGGGTCTATCTTTTATCATATAAGTTTCCAATCTATTTTACTTTGCAATCTTTATTTTCTTATCTGTATCATAAAAATATCAAAAATATTTATCTTATTATTATTATCTCTACCATATCTCACTCTCGTAAGTGACCGTGAAGGGATTGGCAACCCCTTTATCGTGTTGGTTGCGAGGTTCTTATTTGTTTGTGTAGGGACTTGTGTGTAGTCTCCTACTGGATTGGTACCTTGGTTCTCAAAAACTGAGGGAAATAATTATGCTACTTTGCTGCATCACCCTTTCCTCTTCAAGGGAAAACCAACGCAGTGCTCAAGAGGTAGCAAGAAGGATTTCTGGCGTCGTTGTCGGGGAGGTTGCACCAAGTCAAGTCAAGATTTGATCTCCCGTCAACAAGCCATTTCTGGCGCTGTTGCCGGGGAGATCTACTCACAAGTCAAGACATACCAAGTACCCATCACAAACTCTTATCCCTCGCATTACATTATTTGCCATTTGCCTCTCGTTTTCCTCTCCCTCACTTCACCTTTTCCGTTTTATTCGCCCTCTTTTCCGTTCGTCTCTTTTTCGCTTGCTTCTTGTGTCACCGTGTGTTGTCATGGCTAGTCCTTCTATCATTGTTAGTACTCCCGATCATGAAGTTCTTAATTTTAAACAAAGGGAGGGGGAATCTAAAAGATGCTTGGCATAGAATTTGCAAGGCTCAGAATAGATCTACTAGGAAGCAATCAACTTCCGTTCTTCTTCGCAATTTTTATGTAGGCACCACTCCTTGGAATAGATATATTCTTGATACCATTACCGAAGGAAAATTCTTGGGTATCCATACTTTTGATTCTTATAATGCTATGATAGATCTGTTTGGCCCCCCGCCTTTTTTGGTCAATGGAACTGTTTTAACTTTGGAACATGTCATGCAAAGGCTTGAAATTATTGAAAATAAAGTTGCCTCTGTGGAGTTGATTGAAAATTTGGATAAAAAGATCCACAACCAAATCACTCAATATGGATCTAAGGTAGGGGTTACTCTGATTTTTTAAAAGAAAAACAACATATAATTAACGAAAGAATAGATCCAGATTCCACAAGAATTGGTAAACTTGAGGATATTATTACTAATTTAGGGTCTGCCTTTTCATCCGTTAAAAATACTCCAAATCCTCCAACTACCAAGATTGCTAAATTAATGTATGTTCCTAAAAATAAGGGTGAATCTTCTAGTAAGGAAAATGCGGATCTCAAATCAATAATTATTCACCCCAACTTCCTCAATATCATTATGGAACCTTTTGCTACAAATGAATTTCTTGATTTCTTGCCTAGGAGTTTGATCATAAATAAAAAGGAGGAAACTCCCAAGGGTTAAAAGTGTTCCATTGAAGAATTGCATACCAAAGATGATAATACCTAGATCTATTCTTACTTTTATGCCTAGCTAGGGGCGTTAAACGATAGCGCTTGTTAGGTGGCAACCCAATTTTATTTTTGTTTCTTGCTTTTTGGTTCTGTTTAGTAATAAATAATTCATCTAGCCTCTGGTTAGATGTGGTTTTATGCTTTTAATTAGTGTTTGTGCCAAGTAGAACCTTTGGGAAGATTTGGGGGAAGTTTTAGCGATCTTTTTGTAAAAAACAGAAACTTTAGCTCTCACGAGATTTGCTGCCATTTTTTACTGGAGAGTGAGATTAGGTTGATTATTTTTCAAGATGATTAATAGACAAATTTCTCACGTCCACCAATTTATTTCAGAATTTTTGGGGTTACAGAAGTATTCGAAACCTACAGATTACTACAGACTATTCTGTTTTTGACAGATTCTGTTTTTCGTGTGTTGTTTGTTTATTTTGATGCATCTATGGCTAGTATCGGAGGGTATGAACCATAGAGAAGTTGGAATACAGTAGGTTTAACACCAATATAAATAAAGAATGAGTTCATTACAGTACTTAAGTGGTGGTTTGTTTTCTTATACTAACAGAGCTCATGAGATTTTCTGTTAAGTTTTGTGTTGTGAAGTTTTCAAGTTTTGGGTAAAGATTTGATGGATTATGGAATAAGGAGTGGCAAGAGCCTAAGCTTGGGGATTCCCAAGGCACCCCAAGGTAAAATTCAAGTATAACCAAAAGCCTAAGCTTGGGGATGCCCCGGAAGGCATCCCCTCTTTCGTCTTCTTCCATCGATAACTTTACTTGAGGCTATATTTTTATTCACCACATGATATGTGTTTTGCTTGGAGCGTCTTATATGATTTGAGTATTTGCTTTTTATTTTACCACAATCATCCTTGCTATACACACCTTTTTGGAGAGACACACATGAATTGGAATTTATTAGAATACTCTATGTGCTTCACTTATATCTTTTGAGCTAGATAATTTTGCTCTAGTGCTTCACTTATATCTTTTAGAGCACGATGGTGGTTTTATTTTATAGAAATTATGGATCTCTCATGCTTCACTTATATTATTTTGAGAGTCCTTTAGAACAGCATGGTAATTTGCTTTGGTTATGAAATTAGTCCTAATATGATAGGCATCCAAGATGGGTATAATAAAAACTATCATAGAAAGTGCATTGAATACTATGAAAAGTTTGATACTTGATAATTGCTTTGACATATAAATATGGTGATATTAGAGTGTTCTAGTTGAGTAGTTGTGAAATTGAGAAATACTTGTGTTAAAGATTGCAAGTCCCGTAGCATGCACGTATGGTAACCGTTGTGTAACAAATTTGAAACATGAGGTGTTCTTTGATTGTCTTCCTTATGAGTGGCGGTTGGGGACGAGCGATGGTCTTTCCTACCAATCTATCCCCCTAGTAGCATGCACGTAATGCTTGGTTTTTGATGACTTTTCAATTTTTGCAATAAGTATGTGAGTTCTTTATGACTAATGTTGAGTCCATGGATTATACGCACTCTCGCCCTTCCATCATTGCTAGCCTCTTCGGTACCGTGCATTGCCCTTTCTCACCTTGAGAGTTGGTGCAAACTTCGCCGGTGTATCCAAACCCTTGTTGGGGAACGTAGCAGAAATTCAAAAATTTCCTACGTGTCACCAAGATCTATCTATGGAGAAACCAGCAACAAGGGGAAGGAGAGTGCATCTACATACCCTTGTAGATCGCTAAGCGGAAGCGTTCAAGAGAACGGGGTTGAAGGTGTCGTACTCGTCATGATCCAAATCACCGGAGATCCTAGTGCCGAACGGACGGCACCTCCGCGTTCAACACACGTACAGCCCGGTGATGTCTCCCATGCCTTGATCCAGCAAGGAGAGAGGGAGAGGTTGAGGAAGACTCCATCCAGTAGCAGCACAACGGCGTGGTGGTGGTGGAGGAGCGTGGTACTCCAGCAGGGCTTCGCCAAGCACCGCAAGAGATGAGGAGGGAGAGGGGTAGGGCTGCGCCAAGAAGGAGAGGAACTCGTGTGTCTTGGGCAGCCCAAACCTCAAATATATATAGGGGGAGGGGAGGGGCTGCGCCCCCACCTAGGGTTCCCTCCCTAGGGGTGGCGGCAGCCCCCAGATCCCATCTGGGTGGCGGCCAGGTGGAGGGGAGAGGGAGGCGCACCAGGCATGGGCCCTAAGGCCCATCTGCCCTTAGGGTTTGCCCCCTTCCTCCCCTTAGGCGCCTTGGGCCCTTGTGGGGGGGGGGGGCGCACCAGCCCACCTGGGGCTGGTCCCCTCCCACACTTGGCCCATGCAGCCCTCCGGGGCTTGTGGCCCCACTTGGTGGACCCCCGGGACCCTCCCGGTGGTCCCGGTACGTTACCGATAAACCCCGAAACTTTTCCGGTGACCAAAACAGGACTTCCCATATATAAATCTTTACCTCCGGACCATTCCGAAACTCCTCGTGACGTCAGAGATCTCATCTGGGACTCCGAACAACATTCGGTAACCACGTATATCTATTCCCTATAACCCTAGCGTCATCGAACCTTAAGTGTGTAGACCCTACGGGTTCGGGAACCATGCAGACATGACCGAGATAACTCTCTGGTCAATAACCAACAGCGGGATCTGGATACCCATGTTGGCTCCCACATGTTCCACGATGATCTCATCGGATGAACCACGATGTCAAGGACTTAATCAATCCCGTATACAATTCCCTTTGTCTAGCGATACGATACTTGCCCGAGATTCGATCATCGGTATCTCGATACCTTGTTCAATCTCGTTACCGGCAAGTCTCTTTACTCGTTCCGTAACACATCATCCCGTGATCAACTCCTTGATCACATTGTGCACATTATGATGATGTCCTACCGAGTGGGCCCAGAGACACCTCTCCGTTTACACGGAGTGACAAATCCCAGTCTCGATTCGTGCCAACCCAACAGACACTTTCGGAGATACCTGTAGTGTACCTTTATAGCCACCCAGTTACGTTGTGACGTTTGGCACACCCAAAGCACTCCTACGGTATCCGGGAGTTGCACAATCTCATGGTCTAAGGAAATGATACTTGACATTAGAAAAGCTTTAGCATACGAACTATACGATCTTGTGCTAGGCTTAGGATTGGGTCTTGTCCATCACATCATTCTCCTAATGATGTGATCCCGTTATCAACGACATCCAATGTCCATGGTCAGGAAACCGTAACCATCTATTGATCAACAAGCTAGCCAACTAGAGGTTTACTAGGGACATTGTGGTGTCTATGTATCCACACATGTATCTGAGTTTCCTATCAATACAATTATAGCATGGATAATAAACGATTATCATGAACAAGGAAATATAATAATAACCAATTTATTATTGCCTCTAGGGCATATTTCCAACAGTCTCCCACTTGCACTAGAGTCAATAATCCAGTTCACATCGATATGTGATTAACATTCAAGGTCACATCCCCATGTGACTAACACCCAAGAGTTCTGGGTTTGATCATGTTATGCTTGTGAGAGAGGTTTCAGTCAACGGGTCTGCAGCATTCAGATCCGTATGTACTTCGCAAATTTCTATGTCATCTTGTAGATGCAACTACTATGCTACATTTGGAGCCAATTCAAATAACTGTTCTACTTGGAGCTTTTCTAAATTGTTGCTCCATTATACGTATCCGGTATCTCTACTCAGAGCTATCCGGATAGGTGTTAAGCTTGCATCGACGTAACTCTTTACGTCGAACTCTTTATCACCTCCATAACCGAGAAACATATCCTTATTCCTCTAAGGATAATTTAGACCGCTATCTGGTGATCTACTCCTAGATTACCTTTGTACCCTCTTGCTAGATATGTGGCAAGGCACACATCAGGTGCGGTACTCAGCATAGCATACTATGGAGCCTGTGTCTAAGCATAGGGGACGACCTTCGTCCTTTTTCTCTATTCTGCTGTGGTCGAGCTTTAAGTCTTAACTTCATACCTTACAACTTAGGCAAGAACTCCTTCTTTGACTGATCCATCTTGAACACCTTCAAGATCATGTCAAGGTATGTGCTCATTTGAAAGTACCATTAAGTGTTTTGACCTATCCTTATAGATCTTGATGCTCAATGTTCATGTGGCTTAATCCAGGTTTTCCACTGAAAAACACTTTTCAAATAACCCTATATGCTTTCCAGAAATTCTACATCATTTCCGATCAACAATATGTTAACAACATATACTCATCAGAAATTTTATAGTGCTCCCACTCACTTCTTTGGAAATACAAGTTTCTCATAAACTATGTATAAACCCAAAATCTTTGATCATCTCATCAAAGCATACATTCCAACTCCGAGATGCTTACTCCAGTCCTTAGAAGGATTGCTGGAGCTTTGCATACTTGTTAGCATCTTTCAGGATTGACAAAACCTTCCGGTTGTATCACATACAACCTTTCCTCAAGAAAATCATCGAGGAAACAATGTTTTGGCATCCTGTCTGCAAGATTTCATAAATAATGCAGTAATCGCTAATATAATTCCAACAGACTCTTAGCATCGCTATGAGTGAGAAAGTCTCATCGTAGTCAACTCCTTGAACTTGTCGGAAAACATCTTAACGACAAGTCGAGATTTCTTAATGGTGATACTTACCATCATCGTCCGTCTTCCTTTTAAAATCCATATGTACCTAACAGCCTTACGACCATCAAGTAGTTATTCCAAAGTCTACACTTTGTTTTCATATATGGATCCTCTCTCGGATTATATGGCCTCGAGCCATTTTGGAATCCAGGCCCACCATCGCTTCTCCATAGCTTGTAGGTTCATTGTTGTCTAGCAACATGACTTCCAAGACAGGATTACGTACCACTCTGAAGTAGTACGCATCCTTGTCGTCCTACGAGGTTTGGTAGTGACTTGATCTGAAGTTTCATGATCACTATCATAAGCTTCCACTTCAATTGTTGTAGGTGGCACAGGAACAACTCCCTATGCCCTGCCACACACTAGTTGAAGAGACGGTTCAATAACCTCATCAAGTCTCCACCATCCTCCCACTCAATTCTTTTGAGAGAAACTTTTCCTCGAGAAAGGACCCGATTCTAGAAACAATCCCTTATTGCTTTCGAATCTGAGACAGGAGGTATACCAAATTGTTTTTGGGTGTCCTATGAAGATGCATTTACCCGCTTTGGGTTCGAGCTTATCAGCCTAAAACTTTTTCACATAAGCGTCACAGCCCCAAACTTTTAAGAAATGACAGCTTAGGTTTCTCTAAACCATAGTTCATATAGTGTCATCTCATCGGAATTACGTGGTGCCTTATTTAAAGTGAATGTGGTTGTCTCTAATGCCTAACCCACAAACTATCGTGGTAATTCGATAAGAGACATCATGGTATGCATCATATCCAATAGGGTGCAGTTATGATGTTCGGACACACCATCACACTATGGTGTTCCAGGTTGTATTAGTTGCGAAACAATTTCCACAATGTCTTAATTCTGTGCCAAACTCGTAATTCAGATATTCATCTCTATGATCATATCATAGATATTTTATCCTCTTGTCACGACGATCTCTCACCTTTTAGCTAGTCTTCGTTTATTCCGTAGCCTTTTGTTTCGAGTTACTAACACTTAGCAACCGAACCGGTATCTAATACCCTAGTGCTACTAGGAGTACTAGTAAAGTACACATTATAATGCATATCCAATATACTTCTGTCGACCTTGCCAGCCTTCTCATCTACCAAGTATCTAGGGTGGTTCTGCTTCAGTGACTGTTCCCCTTATTACAGAAGCACTTAGTCTCGGGCTTGGGTTCAACTTTGGGTTTCTGAAAGTGCGTTATATCGACTAGAGGGGGGTGAATAGGCGATTTTTATGAAAGTCTTCAAAACATGGGAGTTTTGAAGACAAACGATAAAACTGAACCTATTACCATGCAGCGGAAGGTAGACTACACTAGGTAAACCATAGTCAAGTATTCAATGAAGTGAAAGCACAAAGACTAATAGCACCTAGGTAGTAAGGATCAGGTAGGAAGATATTGTGAAGTCAAACAGAACACGCAGTCACTCAGTGAAGACAAATGATAGAGCAAACATACAATGACTTCACAAGGAGTAACAATAAGTAATGTGAAGTGAAGATGAAACCAGTGACTCGTTGAAGACAATGATTTGTTGAACCAGTCCCAGTTGCTGTGACAATTGTACGTCTGGTTGGAGCGGCTAGGTATTTAAACTTTAGGACACACAGTCCCGGACACCCAGTCCTAAACACGCAGCTCAGGACACCCAGTCCTCACCGTATTCTCCTTGAGATAAGGTCACATAGACCTCGCCCAATCACTCTGGTAAGTCTTCAAGGTAGACTCCCAAACCTTCACAGACTTCGTTCACTGGCAATCCACAATGTCTCTTGGAAGCTCAGAACGCGACGCCTAACCGGCTGGAGGATGCACAGTCCTCAAGTGTAATAAGTCTTCAGATCACACAGACAAGAAGACTTAAGTGATGCCCAATTCTCTCTGGCTCTGGTGGTTGGGGCTTTATCCTCGCAAGGAATTCTCTCTCAAAGGCTTCGAGGTGGGTTGCTCTCAAACGACAAAAGCCGTACTTTCAATCTGAGCAGCCAACCGTTTATGGTTGTAGGGGGTGGGCTATTTATAGCCACTTGGCAACCCGACCTGATTTGTCCGAAATGACCCTGGGTCACTAAGGAACTGACACGTGTTCCAACGGTCAGATTTCAAACTCACACGACAACTTTACTTGGGCTACAAGCAAAGCTGACTTGTCCGACTCTGGACAAGATTCGCTCTCATAGTCTTCACTCGAAGACATAGGTTTTTGGTTTAGGCATCACTTCAGTCATTCTGACTGGTTCTCTTGGACCCCACTTAACAGTACGGTGGTTCCTATGACTCAACACAAAAGAAAAAGAACTACGAAAGATCTAAGTCTTCGAGCTCCATAGGCTTCATATCGTGTCTTCTCTTGTCATAGTATTCAATGTGAATATCTTCATATACCACCTTTGACTTCAATGTCTTCATACATTTTTAGGGGTCATCTCTGGTAGTAAAACCGAATCATGAGGGACTTCTACCTGTGTTATCCTGCAATTCTCACAAACACATTAGTCCCTCAACTAGGTTTGTCGTCAATACTCCAAAACCAACTAGGGGTGGCACTAGATGCATTTACAATCTCCCCCTTTTTGGTGATTGATGACAAACTAGTTGAAGTTTTCAATGGGGAATATAATCTGTGAAATTGTAAAGGATAAGGAATTGTCTTCATAAGTTGCAAGGGCTCCCCCTGAAGATGTGCATATAAGTTAATTTGCTTTTGGAATGCAAATGCACATGGCAGGTGGTACTTGTGGAGATCCACTTCAACTTATGATGACAATCCACTATGCATGTGAAAGTATATGAAGATAATGACATGCATAATGGAAAATGGACGTCTGCAGAATGAGCTAAGTGTGGAATTTATCATCGCACATGCGGAATTTATCTTCGCAAAACAAGGTGGCAAATAAGTAGCAGACGACCATCTGGTTTAAGTGTTACAACTCATAAGAACCAAATGTAGCAAAAACGAGAGTTGTAAGCACGAAGCAAAATATAAAGCACCCGCCCATATGGACCCGCTTGAAGACTATCAATCTCATATGCTTCTCCCCCTTTTGTCAGTAATGACCAAAAAGGTTTGAAGACATAGAGCCTCTACTCGTTCCCATGAGGAGTAGGTGAAGTAGCAGGGTTGTTGGTGTTGTTTGGCGGTGCAGAAGAGCTTGGAGGTGCTGAAGGAGGTGGCGGTGAAGTAGCATCGTCTTCTTCCTCAATAATTCTGGCAGTGACTGTGGCAGCAGAGGAAGAGAACTCAGAGTCTTCAAGGGATGGAGTTCCTAGTAGCACAGCCCTTCGAGGAGGTGTGGAGTCAAACTTGAATCTCTCAGAGAAGCCATCCTCTTGAAGATCAGCTTCAGAACACATCATCGTGAGCCCTTTCCATGTGCGGCAACAGGTTTCATGGGCAACGAAAGCATTCTTGGTGGCAAGATTTCGAGTGCGATTAACATCCACCCAGAGGCTTTTCATCTGACGCTTCAGCCAGTCATGATACCTATCCTGTTTTTGATGTAGAGCCACAAGAAGCTCTCGGTCGTTGAGAACACGAGTGCGCTTCTTGGGTCTTGGAGCAGTGGCACTGTCAGTGGCTTCAGTGGAAGCAGGGTGTGGTGCACGTGTAGTTCCAGCCAAAGAATACACCCGAGAAACTGCTTCAACGCCTTCAACGTTCTGTGTAAAACTCTGATGTTCTGCATTCTGAAGACTTAGAGGTTGCTTGGCAGGCTCAGAATATATGGCTTCAGTAGACATGTCCACATCAGGCAAGAAGATCCGATGGTTGCGGGCTGAGGGCTGATAAGAGATGGCGGAGTGTAGCTTGATCAGCCGCATGACCCAAGGGGCATAGAACTTCAAACCAAACAGATCAATGCCTGATGCAGCAAGTTGGCGTATGAAGAAGTCCTGTGCATTGAAGCATTTGCCATGAAGTATATAGAAGACCAAAGTCTTCATTGCACCCTGAAGCTTGGCATTTGGAGAGTGCCCTTTGATAGGCCAGAGAGTTCGCTTGATGATGTGATAGATGGTTCTGGGCAGGTACTCAAGGTCTTCAACAAAGAACTCTGTGGGATACGCAGCATCTTGGGGCAATGGCTTCATCATGCTGAGCATTTGACTCATATCAGGTTCTGGCCGCTGAAAGATGCTCTCAATAGCTTCAGCATGCAGCTGACATCCTTGCTCGAAGAGATCGCCAGGAGTGGGCAAGCCAGTGAGCTCAATGATGTCAAATGCATTGGCTTCGTGATGAACATTGCCAGTCATCCACTCCAGGACCCAAGTCTTCGGATCTCTACTGTACCCTTTGATGTGAAGTGTGGCATAGAATTGTAGCAGCAGCTCTTCATTCCAATGCTCTTCATCAGTAACAAACTGCAGCAGACCCACTTGCTTGAAGCAATCCAACACTTCTTCTAGACAGGGCAGACCAGCTATAGCTTCAACATCAAGGTGCTTGTGTGGGAAGATGCGACCTTGGTTGTAAAGAATGCAAGAGTAATAGCTTCACTGAGGATAGCTCCAGAACCGATCAGATGATATCCTTTCCCTTGAGTAGGGGTTCCTGGAGCTATTGAAGAACGTGTTGTCTGCCCTGAAGCAATTGATGTTGAAGGAGCCAGGTGCTGATGCAGGACCTGGAAACCTTGGCAGTCTTGGGATTGGCTTTTGGACCTGAGGCCTGTGCTCAACATGATAGTTGAATTGGGGACCGGCAGCAGACTCAGGAACAGAAGTGGCGGGATCAGTGGCTTCACTGTCTTCTGAAGCTTTTGCTGGGGAGGGCTCCACATTAGCTTCGTTGTTGGTTGTGGCAGCCTCAAGATTTTCATCCTCCACTTGACTAGCTGGAGGATCGGTCACAGGCACGTTCTCCTGGAGAACTGCTTCTTGGTGGAGCAGGGGAGTGGGATCTTGTGGTACTTCTTCTTCTACGGCTGATGTAGCCGGAATGTCTTCAGCAGAGACTTGAGGCCTTGGACCTTTGCGAAGCCTGCGGAACGCAGACGACGCCGGTGGAGTTGGAGTGGGCTGGGACTCATAGTCTTCTTCCTCTTGTGGGCGATCCGCCCATGAAGCATCCTGTGCAATTGGCGTTAGTGGACGACCAATGCTGATGAGTTTGTTGTTTTCTAACTGAGGAAGGACTGCATCATCTTCTACATTGTCATGATGATCAATGTCTTCAGCAGCAATGGGATCAGCTGCTGGAATGTCTTCAACTTCAGGAGCCTTTGTGGAAGCAGGTTCATGAACTGTCAGTTGACGTTCTGCGTCAGGATGAACCATAGAAATGGGTTCAACTATCAAGGGCTCTGTGGGAGCAGCCCGAGCTTTCTTGGTCTTTCTCTTTTTCTTGGTGGGGGCAGTAGGAGAGTCTTTAGAGTGTTTCCTCTTCCTGGCTTCAGCCTCAGCAGTTCTTGTCTTCTTGAGCTCTGAAGCTGTTGACCGGCTCTTTGGCTTCGAGCCAGTCATTCTTGTTGGGAAGACAATCGGAACTGCTTCTTGCCTTGGTGCATCAGATTCAGCCGTAGCAGGCTTCTTCTTCTTCTTTGCGGCCATCCTGGGGTCGATGCCAGGACGCCCAAGTGCCTTGCGCTTCTCAGCCTCATTATAGGCTTGCACACATCTGTCAGCCAGAGTCTTCATGCGCTCACGCGAACCCAGAGCTTCTGCACGCTTCTTCACAAAGGCTTCCTTGAGCTCGTGCATCATTGTCTTGAAGTTCTTCACTTCTTGCACACTGAGCTTGGCCATATGCTTCTTGAACTGAGCCTTTTCATAGTCAATCTTCTGCTTCAGCTCAACAATGCGCTGGGCAATAGCAAGTTCTGAAGCAATGGCGCCTTGGAAGGCGACACTGAGGCCAATGGGTAGTTGCAGATCTTCAAAGCTGATGTTTGGCATGTCAAACCACTCGTCAATGAAGTTGTGGATGATGGTGACATCAAAGAGAGGCAGATCATTGAAGATTTCTGCTTCTTCTTTGCTCTTGATGAGTTGCTCAAGAGCGTCATCTGCAAGATCTTCATCACTTGACAGATCAATGTCGTCGTTGCGCAGAATGGCAGCAGTTGTTAGCTCTTTGCCAGTGTGAGACAGAGGCATCTTGGCCTTCTGGGGCCTTGAGACGCGTGATAAGTCTTCAGACTGCACACTGTCTTCAGGAGGTGCAGTTGCCAATGGCTTCGCCCTTGAGATTTTTGGTGAAGGGGCCGGCTTTGAAGCTTTTGGCTTCTTCAACTGCTTTGGCTTCGGCACTGCAGGCGCGTCATCAGACTCAGTGTCAGCTGCAGGCTCATCCACTGCAGTCCCTTGAACCAAGATGTAGGTGATGAGGCCTTCAAGGTTGGCGAAAGGACCGATGACATTGGGTTCTGCATGTCGTGTGCCATCTGCCCTTGGAGATGAGGGACCAGGGTTGAAGTCTAACCCAAAAGTCTTCTTGTTCTGCTTCGCTGAGTTCTGAGCAAACTGGAAGTTGCGCTTGAACAGTTTGTCGTCACGACACCATAGCAGTGACGACGAGTGTGCATCAGCAGGTTGTGGTCCACGGACCATGCATGGATAGAAGCCTTGAGCAATGACTTCATCTCTGGACCAGGGTAGAAGATTCTTGAATAGGATGTCTCCCCATGATCTCTTGATGGCGTTTTTCTCAGCATACTTCTGGGTCACAAATCTGTATTTGAACCATTGTTCTGCCCAATATCTTCGAATCCATTGGATTCGGGTCTTGCGCTGACTGTATCCTCTTCAGGATCTGTCTTGTACATTTCTGAGAGTTCATCTGGCAGATCTCTGGAGGTCTCACCACGACGCTTTCTGCCACCCTTCCTTGCTGCTTTCTCTGAAGCCATAAACTTTAACTTGAAAGGCTTCAAGACGTTCAAAGGCTTCAAAGGTTTTCGTTTGCTGGACCAACAGGAACTGGCTTCGGGAGAATTTATGTGATGCTGTAAGAATTCTGCAAATGAATGCAGACTATGAGAACCAAAGGATTCTCCCACGGACATGTACCTGTGACAACATTAAGGTGTGAGGGAAGAGGAAGAGGTCATATGCATTCTCAAAAGATTTTGAAGATAAATCAGTTTAGAAGACATTGACCTCATCGTGCGAAGACATTCACTCATAGATAAGAAGTTGGTTCCAGATTTGTACGAATCCACAGATCAGTACAAGTGAGGAATCTAACTACTTTGTGAAGCACAAGTGAATATACTAGGCATGTTTATGAGATGCAGTATGAGAGAGATCTAGCTTGTGTGAACAGAAACTGCTTGTGGTAGAAAGTGACAGATCAATAGGATCAACGGTGTTGTAAAAAAGGGAGTTTTATTTACCACACTGAGAACTGCTAGATGAAGTGGGATATGAGGCCGAGCAGTTCGATCTTCCGTGCCCTAACTTGGCGACGGAGGACACCTACGGCAACGGCGGAGAGGACGATGTCCGCGGTCGGCGTGAAGACGGCATCGGAGAGGTTGCGGCAGCGAAGCGCTTCGTCGCCGCGTCGTCGAGAGCTAGCGGTGGCGCTAGGGTTCGTGCGAGGGTGGAAGAAGAGATAATGACCGCTGTGAGTGTGTATTTATAGGCACAGGGGCGGCACTGTGCTATTACACAGGTGCCCCTGGCGATTCGCATTTGAGGAACACGTGGCCATTATGCGGAATTTTGGGGTTTGTTCCACGTCCCACGCACGCCTGGATTGTCGGGTGGTCGTTCCTACTTCTCCGGAATTCATGTGGAGGAATGAGCATTGAAAACGGACTTAATGGTTGTCTCTGTATCTTCTACTGACAAGGACGCAGAGAAGACATTCAACAGTTTCAATAGAATGCATATGACTTGGAGAGATAGAGTTTGAGATAGAAAGCATAGAGAGGTTAGGGTCCGATCACATTCACTTAGTTCAAAAGATTCAACACGAAGACATAGCTATAAGTGAATGTTGTAGAGGACAATACACTAGCATATATATATATATATATATATATATATATATATATATATATATATATATATATATATATATATATATAATCAACATAGTGAAGATAATCATGAAAATATGTTGAGATCGAAGCCAAACCAAATGTGAAGACATTGCAAGGTAACGCCATGAGTGAAACACTTCAAAATAGAACGTTTGGTGGTGGCGTTACCCACCGTATAGGAAGTATTAGACCCAGACATGGCGCACAATTATCGTGGCGCTCCGAAGTCAAATTCCACATTAATGTATTCACGCTTAGAATGTATGTCTTCATTGATTGAAGATATACTTCACTTCGTGTGTTGCACATCTAAGTCATCAATATGCATAAGGGTTAGGATGTGTGCCTGATCACAGGACATTTGAGGATTCCAGGATATTTAGCTCACACCGTAACTTGCAAAACCTCTTCTCATCCAAGGGCTTGGTGAAGATATCTGCCAATTGCTCTTCAGTGTTGACGTGTATGATATCAATGTCTTCCTTCACAACATGATCTCTGAGAAAGTGATGATGAATTTCAATGTGCTTTGTCTTCGAGTGTTGAACTGGGTTGTTAGCAATCTTGATGGCGCTTTCGTTGTCACAGTAAAGTGGCACTTGCTTCAGATGAATGCCATAGTCCTTGAGTGTTTGCTTCATCCACAGAAGCTGAGCGCAGCAAGATCCAGCAGCAATGTATTCAGATTCAGCAGTGGAGAGACATACACAGTTCTGCTTCTTTGAAGACCAACATACAAGTGATCGTCCCAGAAAGTGACATGTGCCTGATGTAGACTTGCGATCAATTTTGTCACCAGCATAATCAGCATCCGAGAATCCAACCAGATCAAACTCTAAGCCCTTTGGATACCATAATCCTAGAGTTGGGGTGTGAGCCAAATATCGAAGAATTCGCTTCATAGCTAAGTGATGCGACTCCTTTGGTGCCGCTTGAAATCGAGCACACATGCAAACACTAAGCATAATATCTGGCCTAGATGCACATAGATAAACTAAAGAACCAATCATGGAGCGGTATACCTTTTGATCGAACTCTTTACCATAGTCGTCAGGACCCAGATGATGTTTGGCTGGCATTGGTGTTGTGAAGCCTTTGCAGTCTTGCATACCGAACTTCTTCAGGCAATCTTTGATATACTTCTCTTGAGATATGAAGATGCCATTGCGTTGTTGTCGTATTTGAAGACCAAGGAAGAACTTCAGCTCCCCCATCATGGACATCTAATATTGCTCTTGCATCATATATCCAAACTCTTCACTGTACTTCTGATTGGTGCAGCCGAAGATAATGTCATCCACATATATTTGGCACACAAACAGTTCAACATCATATGTCTTCGTGAAAAGAGTGGGATCTAGGGAACCAAGTATGAAGCATTTGCTCTTCAGGAAGTATTTGAGTGTGTCATACCAGGCCCGAGGGGCTTGTTTGAGGCCATACAGTGCCTTGTTGAACTTGTATACCATGTCAGGATGTTTTGGATTTTCAAAGCCAGGTGGTTGTGCAACATACACTTCTTCTTCAATCTTGCCATTGAGAAAGGCACTCTTCACATCCATTTGATATAGAAGTATGTTATGATGATTTGCATAGGCCAGCAGTATGCGTATGGCTTCAAGTCTAGCCACAGGAGCAAATGTTTCATCGAAGTCAATGCCTTCCACTTGAGTATATCCTTGAGCAACGAGACGAGCTTTGTTTCTGACAACTTGACCATGCTCATCTTGCTTGTTGCGGTATATCCATTTGGTGCCTATTATATTGTGCTTCCGTGGATCAGGACGCTTAACCAGTTCCCATACATTATTCAGCTCAAACTGTTGAAGCTCTTCTTGCATAGCTTGAATCCATTCAGGTTCCATGAAGGCTTCTTCAACTTTCTTGGGTTCTACTATTGAGACGAATGCGAAGTGCCCACAGAAATTTGCTAGCTGAGTTGCCCTTGAACGAGTGAGTGGACCAGGTGCATTGATGCTATCAATTATTCTTTTAATCTGCACTTCATTGGCAACGCGAGGATGTACAGGGCGAAGACTTTGATCTTGCTGTTCATTGTCGTTGTTGGAAGGAATATCTTCAGGCTGAGCATTGTCTTCATGTTGATCAGGTGCTGAAATGATAAGTTCTTCTTCAGGATGAGCTTCAGAAGGTATAATTTCTCCAGTTCCCATTAGCTTGATTGATTCACTGGATGGAACTTCATCTAGCACATTTGGCAGCTGCTCTCTTTGTGAACCGTTGGTCTCATCGAACCGCACATCCACTGTTTCAACCACTTTGTAATGAAAGAGATTGAAGACTCTGTAGGAGTGCAAATCCTTTCCATATCCAAGCATAAAACCCTCATGTGCTTTTGGTGCAAATTTTGAGGTGTGATGTGGGTCCTTGATCCAGCACCTTGCGCCAAATACTCTGAAGTAACTAACATTTGGCTTCTTGCCAGTAAGGAGCTCATAAGATGTCTTGTTCAGTAGCTTGTGAAGATAAACACGATTGATTGTATGGCATGCAGTATCAATGGCTTCGGGCCAAAATTTTCTTGGGGTCTTGTATTCATCTAGCATCGTTCTGGCCATCTCAATTAGTGTTCTGTTCTTGCGTTCGACGACGCCATTCTGCTGTGGCGTGTACGGGGCTGAGAATTCATGTGTGATGCCCAAGGTATCAAGATATGTATCAAGGCCAGTGTTCTTGAATTCAGTGCCATTGTCACTTCTGATGTGCTTTATCTTGGCGCCAAAATTGTTCATAGCTTGATTGGCGAAGCGTCTGAAGACATCCTGCACTTCAGTCTTGTAAAGGATTATGTGCACCCAAGTATATCTAGAATAATCATCAACAATAACGAAGCCATAGAGGCAAGCAGTAGTAGTTAGAGTTGAGTAATGAGTGGGACCAAAAAGATCCATGTGAAGCAGTTCGAAGGGTCGAGTAGTGGTCATGATTGTCTTCGAGGGATGATTGGCCCTCGTCATCTTCCCTGCTTCACAGGCACTGCATAAGTGGTCTTTCTTGAACTTGACGCCCTCAATGCCTATGACATGCTTCTTCTTCGCAAGGGTGTGGAGGTTCCTCATGCCAACATGTCCAAGCCTCCGATGCCAGAGCCAGCATTCTAAAGCCTTTGCTAGAAGACATACTACAAGCTGTGGCCCTGCTGAGAAATCTACCACGTACAAATCATCTTTTCGATACCCTTCAAACACTAGAGACTTGTCAGATTCCATTAGTACAAGGCAACGATATTTTCCAAACATTACGATCATGTTCAAATCGCAAAGCATTGAGACAGACATTAAGTTGAAGCCAAGGGATTCAACAAGCATGACTTTATCCATGTGTTGATCCCTTGAGATTGCAACTCTACCTAGACCCAATACCTTACTTTTACTAGTGTCAGCAAATGTGATGTGGCTCTTGTTGGATGGACGTAAGGTTGAGTCCATAAGAAGACTTCTTTTGCCAGTCATGTGATTTGTACACCCACTGTCAATAATCCATTATGAAGACGCAGTGTCGTACCCTACAGTGCAGTTAGGGGGATAGGCTTCACCAAGAGCATTGTGAAGCAAAAACATTTGACGAACCAGTGGGTTATGAAAGCTTAGATCCAGGTTAGGACTAATAGGGAGAGTAGCAAGCGATTCAGGTACGAAGTACATAGTAAGACCATTTGGGCATTTGATCTTGCGCCCTACAAGATGTTTAAGGTCCCCAGCAATAGCGTGAGACGATTTTAGTTTTCTACTGGATACCTTTCCCTGCAAAAGAGAGTTAAGCCTTTTAACCACCCACATCTTCAAGGGTGGCTTAGAAGCAATAAGTCTAAGTGCAGCATCTGAGAATTTTGGCTTTGAAGCCTTAGCAAACAGTCTTGCAGGCGGACAATAGTACTCATAAGAATAAGCAGAATAGTTCTTGGTCTTATGAACATGGCGGTTTGATGAACTGCTCTCATATTCATATGCCTGAGTATGGATTCCCTGCAAAACATTTGCGTTAGTGCGACTCAGGTGAGTCCTCTGTTTGTATGAAGCCTTTGGACCGTATGAAGCCTTTGGTCTGAGGTTTGTCTTCTTCAAGTGACGTGTCATGAAG
Organism: Triticum dicoccoides; assembly: GCF_002162155.2. Taxonomy (NCBI): domain Eukaryota; kingdom Viridiplantae; phylum Streptophyta; class Magnoliopsida; order Poales; family Poaceae; genus Triticum; species Triticum dicoccoides. Next base: position 565,157,731 of record NC_041388.1, on the reverse strand, counting down.
ACATTCACATGAAGATTTTCCAGACACCTTTTCGGAACCCAGATCTTCTTCATAGGCGGTCCATTCCTGCAGTTAGTACCAATGTACCTGGCAAACACTTCACCATTCTGATTCTTAAACAGTATATAGTTTGCATCAAAGGATTCATCAATGATAATGGGGTTAGCACAAGTGAAGCCAGTTAGATTGGATGGATCTGCTGAAGGTTCCTTTGCAGCAACCCACATGGTTTTGGGGTACTGCTCAGGTTTCCAGTAAGAGTCATCTGCATTCATTTTCCTTACGAACCCAACACCCTCTTTCCTAGGGTTTCAGTTCAGAATCTGCTTTTTGAGGACATCACATAGTGTTTGATGCCCTTGAAGACTTTTGTACATCCCTATTTCAAGCAATGTCTTCAACCTAGCATTCTCATCAGCAATAGCGGTGGTATCCTCAGCAGAGGGGTTAGCTACCACATCAACAGTTGAAGATATTGCAACAGCAGTAGCAGTAGAATATTCAACAACAGAAGTAGCATTATCACGCTCAATGCATTTAAGACATGGTGGTTCAAATCCTTCTTGAGCGGGACTGGTCTGTTTGGCGCGAAGTGACTCCTTTTCCGTTTGAAGATCTTCATGAACCGCTCTCAATTTCTCAAGATCCTGCTTCCTTTGAAGATAATCATAGGAAAGCTTTTCATGAGTTGTTGAGAGAGTTTCATGACAACTTTCAAGTTCCTAATACTTAACATGAAGATTTTTTATGTCTTCAATTAAGGATTCAGATCGAGTCATTTCAACACCTAACAGATCATCGCTTCTGTCTAACAGTTTTTGAATATGTTCCATAGCTTTCTGTTGTTCAGTTGCAATTTTAGCAAGTGTTTTGTAGCTAGGTTTGAACCACAATCAGAGTCATCGTCACTAGATGTTTGATAGTGAGTAGTGCGTGTGTTTACCTTGGCACCGCGTGCCATGAAGCAGTAGGTAGAAGCGGAGTAGTCCTTGTCATTTGCATTGGTGTCGGTGATGAAGTCATTGTCTTCAGTGTTGAAGATGGACTTGGCAACGTATGATGTAGCCAGACTTGCGACGCCTGAGTCGAATTCCTCCTCAGACTCCACCTCCGCCTCCTCAGAAGCAGACTCCTCCTCTGAATCCATTTCCTTGCCAACAAACGCACGTGCCTTGCCAGATGAGCTCTTCTTGTGTGATGAAGACTTTGAGGAAGACTTGGAAGAAGACTTTGAGTATTTTTTTCTTATTTTTCTTGTCGTCAGAGTCATATTCCTTGCTCTTCTTCTTCTTTTTGTTCTCATTGTCCCATTGTGGATACTCAGAGATGAAGTGGCCAAGTTTCTTGCACTTGTGACATGTTTTCCTCTTGTAGTCATGAGCAGGAGCTTCATCATTCCTTGAACTTGATCGGGAAGACTTTCTGAAGCCTTTCTTCTTGGTGAATTTTTGGAACTTCTTGACAAGCATAGCAAGTTCCCTTCCAATGTCTTCAGGATCATCAAAACTGCTGTCAGATTCTTCTTCAGATGAGGAGACAGCTTTTGCCTTCAAGGCACGAGTTCGCCCATAGTTTGGACTGTAGATATCTTTTTTCTCCGAAAGCTGAAACTCATGTGTGTTGAGCCTCTCAAGTATGTCAGACGGATCGAGTGTCTTGAAATCAGGACGTTCTTGAATCATCAGGGCCAGGATGTCAAACAAACTATCAAGTGATCTCCGCAGCGTCTTGACAACTTCGTGTTTGGTAATCTCAGTGGCGCCGAGGGCTTGAAGCTCATTTGTGATGTCAGTGAGTCGGTCAAATGTGTGCTGGACATTCTCATTGTCATTTCGCTTGAAGCGATTGAAGAGGTTGCGAAGGACACTGATTCTCTGATCTCTCTGGGTTGAGATGCCTTCATTGACCTTGGAGAGCCAGTCCCAGACCAGCTTGGATGTCTTCAAAGCACTCACACGGCCATACTGTCCTTTGGTCAGATGACCACAGATGATATTCTTGGCAGTAGAGTCCACTTGAATGAATTTCTTGACATCAGCAGCAGTGACACCTTCTCCAGCCTTGGGAACGCCGTTCTCGACGACATACCATAGGTCGACGTCAATGGCTTCAAGATGCATGCGCATCTTATTCTTCCAGTAGGGATACTCAGTTCCATCGAAGACGGGGCACGCAGCAGAGACTTTAATTATCCCTGCAGTCGACATAGCTAAAACTACAGGTGGTTAAACCGAATCACACAGAACAAGGGAGCACCTTACTCTGATACCAATTGAAAGTGCGTTATATTGACTAGAGGGGGGTGAATAGGTGATTTTTATGAAAGTCTTCAGAACATGGGAGTTTTGAAGACAAACGATAAAATTGAACCTATTACCATGCAGCGGAAGGTAGACTACACTAGGCAAACCATAGTCAAGTATTCAATGAAGTGAAAGCACAAAGACTAATAGCACCTAGGTAGTAAGGATCAGGTAGGAAGATATTGTGAAGTCAAACAGAACACGCAGTCACTCAGTGAAGACAAATGATAGAGCAAACATACAATGACTTCACAAGGAGTAACAGTAAGTAACGTGAAGTGAAGATGAAACCAGTGACTCGTTGAAGACAATGATTTGTTGAACCAGTTCCAATTGCTGTGACAACTGCACGTCTGGTTGGAGCGGCTAGGTATTTAAACCTTAGGACACACAGTCCCGGACACCCAGTCCTGAACACGCAGCTCAGGACACCCAGTCCTCACCGTATTCTCCTTGAGCTAAGGTCACATAGACCTCGCCCAATCACTCTGGTAAGTCTTCAAGGTAGACTCCCAAACCTTCACAGACTTTGTTCACTGGCAATCCACAATGTCTCTTGGAAGCTCAGAATGCGACGCCTAACCGGCTGGAGGATGCACAGTCCTCAAGTGTAATAAGTCTTCAGATCACACAGACAAGAAGACTTAAGTGATGCCCAATTCTCTCTGGCTCTGGTGGTTGGGGCTTTATCCTCGCAAGGAATTCTCTCTCAAAGGCTTCGAGGTGGGTTGCTCTCAAACGACAAAAGCCGTACTTTCAATCTGAGCAGCCAACCGTTTATGGTTGTAGGGGGGGCTATTTATAGCCACTTGGCAACCCGACCTGATTTGTCCGAAATGACCCTGGGTCACTAAGGAACTGACACGTGTTCCAACGGTCAGATTTCAAACTCACACGGCAACTTTACTTGGGCTACAAGCAAAGCTGACTTGTCCGACTCTGGACAAGATTCGCTCGCATAGTCTTCACTCGAAGACATAGGTTTTTGGTTTAGGCATCACTTCAGTCATTCTGACTGGTTCTCTTGGACCCCACTTAACAGTACCACTACTGGAATCAGCTAGTTTGCCATCTGCCAGTTCTTTGCCGTCCGCTAGCGGACGGCAAAGAAGCTCTTTGCCCTCAGCTTCCAAAAAGCGGACGGCAAAGAACTGGCTGATGGCAAAGACCAAGTTTTCCATCAGCAAGTTCTTTGCCGTCTGCTAGCGGACGGCAAAGATTCTTTGCCGTCGGCTAGCGGACGGCAAAGAGGGAGGGGCCCCACTGATGAGCTGCAAAAAAAAACATAACGGGCCCCCTCTTTGCCGTCCGCTAGCGGACGGCAAAGAGCAAGAAGGCGGACGGCAAAGGGTGGCGGACGGCAAAGAGGGAGGCCCCACGTAACGTTAACGGGGCCGCGCCCCACACCCCCCCCTCTCTCTCTTT
>NC_041388.1:565140766-565153400 GCF_002162155.2 Triticum dicoccoides | reverse complement strand
GAGCCTGACCCGACACCCTGACCCCGACCACCGACACCTCCCGAAAAGGTGTTCTTTGGCCTTCCAGAGGCCGACGGGGTCATATATTTGTGAATTATTAGTATCTTTGGATAACGAAGAATGGCGGACCATTTCGTTGTATATCTTCAACAACCTGATAGAAGTGCGGCCGTACATCGAGTAACTTCTCGGTACATTGTTTCGCAACTTCTATTTCCTTTGAACTACTCTTATTCCTGGATATGTCATACAGTCGATACGTCGCCATATTCTCGTATGGAGCGGAGATCCAAAAGGATTCCGTCGAAGAGTATGAGCTTCTCGTAAAGCAAGGAGGTGGCTATCCCGGTTTCATCTCTTGGTTCAAACAAACGGTAATTTCTATTAGACAATTTCATTTCATTCGCTAATTTGTGCATAATGCAACAATCCTTTCATATTAAACTTGTAGGCTAATTCAGAGTCTATGGACGCCGAATTGATAAAAGTCGCTAATGGTTTTGACTATAAGGTCCGTTCATTTGACAAGTACGACATCAACGGGTATCGCTTTCGTACCTATGGCAAAGAGCTATCTATGGCCGACCGAAAGTCAACAAATTGTTGTGTATCTGCTATCGGCGAAGGAGGTACCGAGTATTATGGGAGAGTTGAAGCAATTTATGAACTTCTGTTCTATGGTGAAAACCCACCGAATGTCGTAGTCTTCAAATGTTATTGGTTTCAGCCGAAGGAGACTAGAAGGACTCATGAACATGTAGGGCTAGTTGAAATCAACCAAAGCACTCATTTAGATGTTCCTGATGTCTATATTATGGCTCAACAGGCGACCCAAGAATTCTATCTACCGTGGGCCTGCCAAACTAATCCAAATCTGAAAGGTTGGGATGTCGTTTATGAAGTGCCGCCACGTGCTAGACTTTATCCCCCAAAGGAAGAGGATTATGAACCTCACATTAACCCAGACACATATGAAGGAGAATTCTTCCAGGAGGCACGTCTTTCCAAAAAGCGTTTCAAGAACCGCTATACTTCACCCCAAAACATTGAAGTAGACAGCGACAATGAATCTGACATCACCCCAGAGGAGGAACAAGAAGAGCCGGAACAAGAAGAGGTTACTGCTGCGGATGACCTGTCAATGCTTGACCGATTACGTCAAGGTGGCCTTGCACATGTTGATGCCAATGAACCCTATGAGCCCGTCATTGATTATAGTGATGATGATGATTATGCATTTATTGATGATACTGATCGAGATTATTAGTAGTGTCAGGTATTACATTTTTTTATGTTGTACTTGATGATGATACGCTTAAGTGATACACATATTATTATTCATGTCGGTCTTTTTTTATGTTGTACTAATTTCATTTACTGTTTGTCATGGCAGGTGATCACGGTGGGACCACGGTGAGTTTTATTTGAATGGACATTACTTGCTAGTCTTAACATTTGAGTGTCATCATGCTAACAAGACATTGGAAATGATCTTTGGTGCAGTGTAACTCCAGACAAGCATCACACGATCCTTCTCCAGCTACCGACACGAGCCACCCCGCTCCTACACCTCCTGGATCTTGGTAAGTTTATCTAGTGTTTTGCTTAACACATGCATAAAGACCTAGACTTAGCTTTATTTCCTCCAATGCTTACCATAATGACCTAGACTTAGCTTCTTCTCCTCCAAAATGACTTAATAAGCTTACTGACCTCCAAAACCATCCATTTTACCTAAGTTAGCTCTAAAACGATCTGTACTTAGCTTACTTATGTCAAAAATTGCATAATTAGCTTAGTTAGCTCATAGACGATCCATTTTACCTAAGTTAGCTCTAAAATGACCCATTTTACCTAGGTTAGCTTATAAATGATCCAGTTCATCCAAGTTAGCTCAAAAATGACCCATTTTACCTAGATTAGCTCCTAAATGATCCATTTTACCTACGTTAGCTTTAAAATGACCCATTTCACCTAGGTTAACTCCAAAATGACCCATCTTACCTAGGTTATCTCATAAACGATCCATTTCAACTAATTTATCTCATAAATGATCCATTTCACCAAGTTAGCTAAAAAACGATCCATTTCACCTAAATTAGCTCTTAAATGATCCATTTCACCTAAGTTAGCTCAAAAAGATCCATTTCAACTAAATTAGCTCATAAATGATCCATTTCACCTAAGTTAGCTCAAAAACGATCCATTTCAACTAAGTTAGCTCATAAATGATCCATTTCACCTAAGTTAGCTAAAAATGATCCATTTCACCTTAGTTACCTCAAAAACGATCCATTTGACCTTAGTTAGCTCATAAACGATCCATTTCAACTAAGTTAGCTCATAAATGATCCATTTCACCTTAGCTAGCTCATAAACGACCCATTTCAACTTAGTTAGCTCATATATGATCCATTTCACGTAAGTTAGCTCATAAATGATATACTCTTCTTGTTCTAGTCTTCTTCTTGTTCTACTCTTCTTGTTCTAGTCTTCTTCTTGTTCTACTCTTCTTCTTGTTCTACTCTTCTTGTTCTAACTTTCTTATTTTTCATTTTGCAGATTTCATTCACTTGACGAAAGCTTGCATAGATGGAGTGCTCCTTATCCCTTTCTCTGTTTCTTTTGTATCGTTGAACTATGCATGTATCGTTGGATGAAACTGTTGTAATATATATGGTTGGATGCCTCTATGTTGAACTTTTTATGTATGATGGAACTATGCATGTAATATATATGGTTGGATGATGAAGTTATGTGTTGGATATCTTATATGTTTGCTCTGTAATGGCCTTTTGAAATATATCTATATATGTCATATATATTTGTAATGAAAATTGTTGGATTTAATAAAAAACAGATAAAAGAGCCAATATGCAGGCTCTTTGCCGTCTGCCACCGACGGCAACGGGCTCTTTGCCGTCTGCCGCGGACGGCAAAGAAGACACGTGGCATCTAGCTGTGCTTCCTGGGAGCTGACCCATTTGGTTAGTTTGCCTACAGTGGTAGACGGCAAAGACTTTGCCATCAGTGGCTGACGGCAAAGAACCTGCCATGTAGTGACGTGTAGATGACATCATACGGCGGACGACAAAGACACTAGAAATTTTGCCGTCAGCGGCGGACGGCAAAGGCCTGCCGTTAGCCACTTAACGGACTGACAGCGCAATTATTGCCGTCCGCTCTCTTTGCCGTCCGCCGCAGACGGCAAAGGGCCTTTGCCGTCAGCCGCCAGGAAGCAGACAGCAAAGTAGCTGTTTACCGTAGCCTACTTTGCCGGAGCCTTTTGCCGTCCGTGGCTGACGGCAAAGGCCTTTGCCGTCCGCCGTTCATGCCTTTGCCGTCCGCCGTGGCGGACGGCAAAGTAGCTGATTCCTGTAGTGTACAGTGGTTCATATGACTCAACACAAAAGAAAAAGAACTACGAAAGATCTAAGTCTTCGAGCTCCATAGGCTTCATATCGTGTCTTCTCTTGTCATAGTCTTCAATGTGAATATCTTCATATACCACCTTTGACTTTAATGTCTTCATACATTTTTAGGGGTCATCTCTGGTAGTAAAACTGAATCATGAGGGACTTCTACCTGTGTTATCCTGCAATTCTCACAAACACATTAGTCCCTCAACTAGGTTTGTCGTCAATACTCCAAAACCAACTAGGGGTGGCACTAGATGCACTTACAGTTTCTTCACTAGAACAGCAGCTGATTTGCCGTTTCATGAAGTATCCCTTCTTGCCCTTGCCCTTCTTGAAACTAGTGGTTTCACCAACCATCAACAATTGATGCTCCTTCTTGATTTCTACTTTTGTGGTGTCAAACATCGCGAATATCTCAAGGATCATCATATATGTCCCTGATATATTATAGTTCATCACGAAGCTCTAGCAGCTTGGTGGTAATGACTTCGGAGAAACATCACTATCTCATCTGGAAGATCAACTCCCACTTGATTCAAATGATTGTTGTACTCAGACAATCTGAGCACAAGCTCAACAATTGAGCTTTTCTCCCTTAGTTTGCAGGCTAAGAAAAATTGTCGGAGGTCATATACCTCTTGACATGGGCACGAGCCTGAAATCCCAATTTCAACCCTCGAAACATCTCATATGTTTCGCGACGTTTCAAAAACGTCTTCGGTGCCTCAACTCTAAACCGTTTAACTGAACTATCACGTAGTTATCAAAATGTGTATGTCAGATGTTCGCAACATCCACAGACGACGTTCGAGGTTCAGCACACTGAGTGGTGCATTAAGGACATAAGCCTTCTATGAAGCAATGAGGACAATCCTCAGTTTACGGACCTAGTCCGCATAATTGCTACTATCAACTTTCAACTAAATTTTCTCTAGGAACATATCTAAACAGTAGAACTAAGCACGAGCCACGACATAATTTGCGAAGACCTTTTGAATATGTTCAGGATAATTAAGTTCATCTTATGAACTCCCACTCAAATAGACATCCCTCTAGTCATCTAAGTGATTACTGAAGAAAATATGCCCTAGAGGCAATAATAAAGTTATTATTTATTTCCTTATATCATGATAAATGTTTATTATTCATGCTAGAATTGTATTAACCGGAAACATAATACATGTGTGAATACATAGACAAACTTAGTGTCACTAGTATGCCTCTACTTGACTAGCTCGTTAATCAAAGATGGTTATGTTTCCTAACCATAAACAAAGTGTTGTTATTTGATTAACGAGGTCACATCATTAGTTGAATGATCTGATTGACATGACCCATTCCATTAGCTTAGCACCCGATCGTTTAGTATGTTGCTATTGCTTTCTTCATGACTTATACATGTTCCTATGACTATGAGATTATGCAACTCCCGTTTATCGGAGGAACACTTTGGGTGCTACCAAACGTCACAACGTAACTGGGTGATTATAAAGGAGCATTACAGGTGTCTCCAAAGGTACATGTTGGGTTGGCGTATTTCGAGATTAGGATTTGTCACTCCGATTGTCGGAGAGGTATCTCTGGGCCCTCTTGGTAATGCACATCACATAAGCCTTGCAAGCATTACAACTAATATGTTAGTTGCAAGATGATGTATTACGGAACGAGTAAAGAGACTTGCCGGTAACGAGATTGAACTAGGTATTGGGAATACCGACGATCGAATCTCGGGCAAGTAACATACCGATGACAAAGGGAACAACGTATGTTGTTATGTGGTCTGACCGATAAAGATCTTCGTAGAATATGTAGGAGCCAATATGGGCATCCAGGTCCTGCTATTGGTTATTGACCGGAGACGTGTCTCGGTCATGTCTACATTGTTCTCGAACCCGTAGGGTCCGCACGCTTAAGGTTACGATGACAGTTATATTATGAGTTTATGCATTTTGATATACCGAAGGTTGTTCGGAGTCCCGTATGTGATCACGGACATGACGAGGAGTCTCGAAATGGTCGAGACGTAAAGATTGATATATTGGAAGCCTATATTTGGACATCGGAAGTGTTCCGGGTGAAATCGGGATTTTACCGGAGTACCGGGAGGTTACCGGAACCCCCCGGGAACCATATGGGCCTTAGTGGGCTTTAGTGGAAAGGAGAAAGGGGCAGCCCAAGGTGGGCTGCGCTCCTCCCCCCTCCCCTAGTCCTATTATGACTAGGAGAGGTGGCCGGCCCCCTCTCTCTCTTCCCCCCCCCTCGAGGAATCCTATTCCAACTAAGATTGGGGGGGGGGGATCCTACTCCCGGAGGGAGTAGGACTCTCCTGGCGCCCCCCTTGTGGCCGGCCAGCCTCCCCCCTTTGGTCCTTTATATACTGAGGTAGAGGCACCCTAGAACACACAAGTTGATCCACGTGATCTATTCCTTAGCCGTGTGCGGTGCCCCCAGCCACCATATTCCTCGATAATACTGTAGCAGAGTTTAGGCGAAGCCCTGCTGCTGTAGTACATCAAGATCGTCACCACGCCGTCGTGCTGACGGAACTCTTCCCCGACACTTTGCTGGATCGAAGTCCGGGGATCGTCATCGAGTTGAACGTGTGCTCGAACTCGGAGGTGTCGTAGTTTCGGTGCTTGATCGGTCGGATCGGGAAGACGTACGACTACTTCATCTACGTTGCGTCAATGCTTCCGCAGTCGGTCTGCGTGGGTACGTAGACAACACTCTCCCCTCTCGTTGCTATGCATCACATGATCTTGCGTGTGCGTAGGAGTTTTTTTGAAATTACTACGAAACCCAACAGTGGCATCCGAGCCTAGGTTATTTATGTTGATGTTATATGCACGAGTAGAACACAAGTGAGTTGTGGGCGATATAAGTCATACTGCCTACCAGCATGTCATACTTTGGTTCGGCGGTATTGTTGGACGAGATGACCCGGACCAACATTACGCGTACGCTTACGCGAGACCGGTTCCCTCGACGTGCTTTGCACACAGGTGGCTTGCGGGCGACTGTCTCTCCAACTTTAGTTGAACCAAGTGTGGCTACGCCCGGTCCTTGCGAAGGTTAAAACGGAGTCTATTTGACAAACTATCATTGTGGTTTTGATGCGTAGGTGAGATTGGTTCTTGCTTAAGCCCGTAGCAGCCACGTAAAACTTGCAACAACAAAGTAGAAGACGTCTAACTTGTTTTTGCAGGGCATGTTGTGATGTGATATGGTCAAGGCATGATGCTAAATTTTATTGTATGAGATGATCATGTTTTGTAACCGAGTTATCGGCAACTGGCAGGAGCCATATGGTTGTCGCTTTATTGTATGCAATGCAATCGCAATGTAATGCTTTACTTTATTACTAAGCGGTAGTCATAGTCATGGAAGCATAAGATTGGCGAGACGACAACGATGCCACGATGAAGATCAAGGTGTCGCACCGGTGACGATGGTGATCACGACGGTGCTTCGGAGATGGAGATCACAAGCACAAGATGATGATGGCCATATCATATCACTTATATTGATTGCATGTGATGTTTATCTTTTTATGCATCTTATCTTGCTTTGATTGACGATAGCATTATAAGATGATCTCTCATTAAATTATCAAGAAGTGTTCTCCCTGAGTATGCACCGTTGCGAAAGTTCTTCGTGCTGAGACACCACGAGATGATCGGTTGTGATAGGCTCTACGTTCAAATACAACGGGTGCAAAACAGTTGCACACACGGAATACTCAGGTTATACTTGACGAGCCAAGCATATACAGATATGGCCTCGGAACACGGAGACCGAAAGGTCGAGCGTGAATGATATAGTAGATATGATCAACATAACGATGTTCACCATTGAAAACTACTCCATCTCACGTGATGATCGGTTATGGTTTAGTTGATTTGGATCATGTAATCACTTAGAGGATTAGAGGGATGTCTATCTAAGTGGGAGTTCTTTAATTAATTTGATTAACTGAACTTAAACTTATCATGAACATAGTACCTGATAGTATCTTGCTTGTTTATGTTGATTGTAGATAGATGGCTCATGCTGTTGTTCCGTTGAATTTTAATGCGTTCCTTGAGAAAGCAAAGTTGAAAGATGATGGTAGCAATTACACGGACTGGGTCCGTAACTTGAGGATTATCCTCATTGCTGCACAGAAGAATTACGTCCTGGAAGCACCGCTGGGTGCCAGGCCTGCTGCAGGAGCAACGCCGGATGTTATGAACGCCTGGCAGAGCAAAGCTGATGACTACTCGATAGTTCAGTGTGCCATGCTTTACGACTTAGAATCGGGACTTCAACGATGTTTTGAACATCATGGAGCATATGAGATGTTCCAAGAGTTGAAGTTAATATTTCAAGCAAATGCCTGAATTGAGAGATATGAAGTCTCCAATAAGTTCTATAGCTGCAAGATGGAGGAGAACAGTTTTGTCAGTGAGCATATACTCAAAATGTCTGGGTATAATAATCACTTGATTCAATTGGGAGTTAATCTTCTGGATGATTGCGTCATTGACAGAATTCTTCAATCACTGCCACCAAGCTACAAGAGCTTCGTGATGAACTATAATATGCAAGGGATGAACAAGACCATTCCCGAGCTCTTCGCAATGCTGAAAGCTGCGAATGTAGAAATCAAGAAGGAGCATCAAGTGTTGATGGTCAACAAGACCACTAGTTTCAAGAAAAAGGGCAAAGGGAAGAAGAAGGGGAACTTCAAAAAGAACGGCAAGCAAGTTGCTGCTCAAGAGAAGAAACCGAAACCTGGACCTAAGCCTGAAACTGAGTGCTTCTATTGCAAGCAGACTGGTCACTGGAAGCGGAACTTCCCCAAGTATTTGGCGGATAAGAAGGATGGCAAGGTGAACAAAGGTATATGTGATATACATGTTATTGATGTGTACCTTACTAATGCTCGCAGTAGCACCTGGGTATTTGATACTGGTTCTGTTGCTAATATTTGCAACTCGAAACATGGACTACGGATCAAGCGAAGATTGGTTAAGGACGAGGTGACGATGCGCGTGGGAAACGGTTCCAAAGTCGATGTGATCGCAGTCGGCACGCTACCTCTACATCTACCTTCAGGATTAGTATTAGACCTAAATAATTGTTATTTGGTGCCAGCGTTAAGCATGAACATTATATCTGGATCTTGTTTGATGCGAGACAGTTATTCATTTAAATCAGAGAATAATGGTTGTTCTATTTATATGAGTAATATCTTTTATGGTCATGCACCCTTGGAGAGTGGTCTATTCTTGTTGAATCTCGATAGTAGTAACACACATATTCATAATGTTGAAGCCAAAAGATGCAAAGTTGATAATGAAAGTGCAACTTATTTGTGGCACTGCCGTTTAGGTCATATCGGTGTAAAACACATGAAGAAACTCCATACTGATGGACTTTTGGAACCACTTGATTATGAATCACTTGGTACTTGCGAACCGTGCCTCATGGGCAAGATGACCAAAACACCGTTCTCCGGTACTATGGAGAGAGCAACAGATTTGTTGGAAATCATACATACATATGTATGTGGTCCGATGAATATTGAGGCTCGTGGCGGATATCGTTATTTTCTCACCTTCACAGATGATTTAAGCAGATATGGGTATATCTACTTAATGAAACATAAGTCTGAAACATTTGAAAAGTTCAAGGAATTTCAGAGTGAAGTTGAAAATCATCGTAACAAGAAAATAAAGTTTCTACGATCTGATCGTGGAGGAGAATATTTGAGTTACGAGTTTGGTGTACATTTGAAAAATTGTGGAATAGTTTCGCAACTCACGCCACCCGGAACACCTCAGCGTAATGGTGTGTCCGAATGTCGTAATCGTACTTTATTGGATATGGTGTGATCTATGATGTCTCTTACTGATTTACCGCTATCGTTTTGGGGATACGCTCTAGAGACGGCCGCATTCACGTTAAATAGGGCACCATCAAAATCCGTTGAGACGACGCCTTATGAACTGTGGTTTGGCAAGAAACCAAAGTTGTCATTTCTGAAAGTTTGGGGCTGCGATGCTTATGTGAAAAAGCTTCAACCTGATAAGCTCAAACCCAAATCGAAGAAATGTGTCTTCATAGGATATCCAAAGGAAATTATTGGATACACCTTCTATCACAGATCCGAAGGCAAGACTTTTGTTGCTAAATTCGGAAACTTTCTAGAGAAGGAGTTTCTCTCAAAAGAAGTGAGTGGGAGGAAAGTAGAACTTGACGAGGTAACTGTACCTGCTCCCTTATTGGAAAGTAGTACATCACAGAAAACTGTTTCTGTGACACCTGCACCAGTTAGTGAGGAAGCTAATGATGATGATCATGAAACTTCAGAACAAGATACTACTGAGCCTCGTAGATTGACCAGAGTAAGATCCGCACCAGAGTGGTACGGAAATCCTGTTCTGGAAGTCATGCTACTAGATCATGATGAACCTACGAACTATGAAGAAGCGATGGTGAGCCCAGATGCCGCAAAGTGGCTTGAAGCCATGAAATCTGAGATGGGATCCATGTATGAGAACAAAGTATGGACTTTGGTTGACTTGCCCGATGATCGGCAAGCAATTGAGAATAAATGGATCTTCAAGAAGAAGACTGACGCTGATGGTAATGTTACTGTCTACAAAGCTCGACTTGTCGCAAAAGGTTTTCGACAAGTTCAAGGGGTTGACTACGATGAGACCTTCTCACCTGTAGCGATGCTTAAGTCTGTCCGAATCATGTTAGCGATTGCCGCATTTTATGATTATGAAATTTGGCAGATGGATGTCAAAACTGCATTCCTAAATGGATTTCTGGAAGAAGAGTTGTATATGATGCAACCGGAAGGTTTTGTCGATCCAAAGGGAGCTAACAAAGTGTGCAAGCTCCAGCGATCCATTTATGGACTGGTGCGAGCCTCTCGGAGTTGGAATAAACGCTTTGATAGTGTGATCAAAGCATTTGGGTTCATACAGACTTTCGGAGAAGCCTGTATTTACAAGAAAGTGAGTGGGAGCTCTGTAGCATTTTTGATATTATATGTGGATGACATATTATTGATTGGAAATGATATAGAATTTCTGGATAGCAAAAAGGGTTACTTGAATAAGAGTTTTTCAATGAAAGACCTCGGTGAAGCTGCTTACATATTAGGCATAAAGATCTATAGAGATAGATCAAGACGCTTAATTGGACTTTCACAAAGTACATACCTTGACAAGATTTTGAAGAAGTTCAAAATGGATCAAGCAAAGAAAGGGTTCTTGCCTGTGTTACAAGGTGTGAGATTGAGTAAGACTCAAAGCCCGACCACTGCAGAAGATAGAGAGAAAATGAAAGATGTTCCCTATGCTTCAGCAATAGGCTCTATCATGTATGCAATGCTGTGTACCAGACCTAATGTGTGCCTTGCTATAAGTTTAGCAGGGAGGTACCAAAGTAATCCAGGAGTGGATCACTGGACAACGGTCAAGAACATTCTGAAATACCTAAAGAGGACTAAGGATATGTTTCTCGTATATGGAGGTGACAAAGAGCTCACCGTAAGAGGTTACATTGATGCAAGCTTTGACACTGATCCGGACGATTCTAAATCGCAAACCGGATACGTGTTTACATTAAACGGTGGAGCTATCAGTTGGTGCGGTTCTAAACAAAGCATCGTAGCGGGATCTACATGTGAAGCGGAGTACATAGCTGCTTCAGAAGCAGCGAAAGAAGGAGTCTGGATGAAGGAGTTCATATCCGATCTAGGTGTAATACCTAGTGCATCGGGTCCAATGAATTTTTTTTTGTGACAGTACTGGTGCAATTGCCTTGGCAAAGGAATCCAGATTTCACAAGAGGACCAAGCACATCAAGAGACGCTTCAATATCATCCGGGATCTAGTCCAGGTGGGAGACATAGAGATTTGCAAGATACATACGGATCTGAATATTGCAGACCCGTTGACTAAGCCTCTTCCACGAGCAAAACATGATCAGCACCAAGGCTCCATGGGTGTTAGAATCATTACAGTGTAACCTAGATTATTGACTCTAGTGCAAGTGGGAGACTGAAGGAAATATGCCCTAGAGGCAATAATAAAGTTATTATTTATTTCCTTATATCATGATAAATGTTTATTATTCATGCTAGAATTTTATTAACCGGAAACATAATACATGTGTGAATACATAGACAAACTTAGTGTCACTAGTATGCCTCTACTTGACTAGCTCGTTAATCAAAGATGGTTATGTTTCCTAACCATAAACAAAGTGTTGTTATTTGATTAACGAGGTCACATCATTAGTTGAATGATCTAATTGACATGACCCATTCCATTAGCTTAGCACCCGATCGTTTAGTATGTTGCTATTGCTTTCTTCATGACTTATACATGTTCCTATGACTATGAGATTATGCAACTCCCGTTTACCGGAGGAACACTTTGGGTGCTACCAAACGTCACAATGTAACTGGGTGATTATAAAGGAGCAATACAGGTGTCTCCAAAGGTACATGTTGGGTTGGCGTATTTCGAGATTAGGATTTGTCACTCCGATTGTCGGAGAGGTATCTCTGGGCCCTCTTGGTAATGCACATCACATAAGCCTTGCAAGCATTACAACTAATATGTTAGTTGCGAGATGATGTATTACGGAACGAGTAAAGAGACTTGCCGGTAACGAGATTGAACTAGGTATTGGAATACCAACGATCGAATCTCGGGCAAGTAACATACCGATGACAAAGGGAACAACGTATGTTGTTATGCGGTCTGACCGATAAAGATCTTCATAAAATATGTAGGAGACAATATGGGCATCCAGGTCCCGCTATTGGTTATTGACCGGAGACGTGTCTCGGTCATGTCTACATTGTTCTTGAACCCGTAGGGTCCGCACGCTTAAGGTTACGACGACAGTTATATTATGAGTTTATGCATTTTGATGTACCGAAGGTTGTTTGGAGTCCCAGATGTGATCACGGACATGACGAGGAGTCTCGAAATGGTCGAGACGTAAAGATTGATATATTGGAAGCCTATATTTGGACATCGGAAGTGTTCCGGGTGAAATCGGGATTTTACCGGAGTACGGGGAGGTTACCGGAACCCCCCGGGAACCATATGGGCCTTAGTGGGCTTTAGTGGAAAGGAGAAAGGGGCAGCCCAAGGTGGGCTGCGCGCCTCCCCCCCTCCCCTAGTCCTATTAGGACTAGGAGA
>NC_041388.1:565116219-565140383 GCF_002162155.2 Triticum dicoccoides | reverse complement strand
ACTCTCCTGGCGCGCCCCTTGTGGCCGGCCAGCCTCCCCCCTTTGGTCCTTTATATACTAAGGTATAGGCACCCTAGAACACACAAGTTGATCCACGTGATCTATTCCTTAGCCGTGTGCGGTGCCCCTAGCCACCATATTCCTCGATAATACTGTAGCGGAGTTTAGGCGAAGCCCTGCTGCTGTAGTACATCAAGATCGTCACCACACCGTCGTGCTGACGGAACTCTTCCCCGACACTTTGCTGGATCGGAGTCCGGGGATCGTCATCGAGCTGAACGTGTGCTCGAACTCGGAGGTGCCGTAGTTTCGGTGCTTGATCGGTCGGATCGGGAAGACGTACGACTACTTCCTCTACGTTGCGTCAACGCTTCCGCAGTCGGTCTGCGTGGGTACGTAGACAACACTCTCCCCTCTCGTTGCTATGCATCACATGATCTTGCGTGTGCGTAGGAATTTTTTTGAAATTACTACGAAACCCAACAATTACATGATCCGAGTCAACTAGGTCGTGTCCGATCATCATGTGAGACGGACTAGTCATCATCGGTGAACATCTCATGTTGATCGCATCTTCTATACGACTCATGTTCGACCTTTCGGTCCTCCGTGTTCCGAGGCCATGTCTGTACATGCTAGGCTCGTCAAGTTAACCTAAGTGTTTCGCATGTGTTCCGAGGCCATGTCTGTACATGCTAGGCTCGTCAACACCCGTTGTATTCGAATGTAAGAATCTATCACACCCGATCATCACGTGGTGCTTCGAAATGACGAACTTTCGAAACGGTGCACAGTTAGGGGGAACACTTTCTTGAAATTTTAATGAGGGATCATCTTATTTACTACCGTCGTTCTAAGCAAATAAGATGTATAAACATGATAAACATCACATGCAATCAAATAGTGACATGATATGGCCAATATCATATTGCTCCTTTTGATCTCCATCTTCGGGGCTCCATGATCATCATCGTCACCGGCATGACACCATGATCTCCATCATCGTGTCTTCATGAAGTTGTCTTGCCAACTATTACTTCTACTACTACAGCTAACGGTTAGCAATAAAGTAAAGTAATTACATGACGTTTATGTTGACATGCAGGTCATAAATAAATTAAGACAACTCCTATGGCTCCTGCCGGTTGTCATACGCATCGACATGCAAGTCGTGATTCCTATTACAAGAACATGATCATCTCATACATCACATATATCTTTCATCACATCCTTTGGCCATATCACATCACATAGCATACCCTGCAAAAACAAGTTAGACGTCCTCTAATTGTTGTTTGCATGTTTTACGTGGCTGCTATGGGTTTCTAGCAAGAACGTTTCTTACCTACGCCAAAACCACAACGTGAATTGCCAATTTCTATTTACCCTTCATAAGGACCCTGTTCATCGAATCCGATCCGACTAAAGTGGGAGAGACAGACACCCGCCAGCCACCTTATGCAACTAGTGCATGTCAGTCGGTGGAACCGGTCTCACGTAAGCGTACGTGTAAGGTTGGTCCGGGCCGCTTCATCCCACGATGCCGCCGAATCAAGATAAGACTAGTAACGGCAAGATAATTGACAATATCGACGCCCACAACTACTTTGTGTTCTACTCGTGCATAGTAACTACGCATAGACCTAGCTCATGATGCCACTGTTGGGGAACGTAGCAGAAATTCAAAAATTTCCTATGTGTCACCAAGATCTATCTATGGAGAAACCAGCAACGAGGGGAAGGAGAGTGCATCTACATACCCTTGTAGATCGCTAAGCGGAAGCATTCAAGAGAACGGGGTTGAAGGAGTCGTACTCGTCGTGATCCAAATCACCGGAGATCCTAGTGCCGAACGGACGGCACCTCCGCGTTCAACACACGTACAGCCCGGTGACGTTTCCCATGCCTTGATCCAGCAAGGAGAGAGGGAGAGGTTGGGGAAGACTCCATCCAGCAGCAGCACAACGGCGTGGTGGTGGTGGAGGAGCGTGGTACTCCAGCAGGGCTTCGCCAAGCACCGCAAGAGACGAGGAGGGAGAGGGGTAGGGCTGCACCAAGAAGGAGAGCAACTCATGTGTCTTGGGCAACCCAAACCTCAAGTATATATAGGGGGAGGGGAGGGGCTGCGCCCCCACCTAGGGTTCCCTCCCTAGGGGTGGCGGCAGCGCCCAGATCCCATCTGGGTGGCGGCCAGGTGGAGGGGAGAGGGAGGCGCACCAGGCATGGGCCCTAAGGCCCATCTGCCCTTAGGGTTTGCCCCCCTTCCTCCCCTTAGGCGCCTTGGGCCCTTGTGGGGGGGGGCGCACCAGCCCACCTGGGGCTGGTCCCCTCCCACACTTGGCCCATGCAGCCCTCCGGGGCTTGTGGCCCCACTTGGTGGACCCCCGGGACCCTCCCGGTGGTCCCGGTACGTTACCGATAAACCCCGAAACTTTTCCGGTGACCAAAACAGGACTTCCCATATATAAATCTTTACCTCCGGACCATTCCGGAACTCCTCATGATGTACGGGATCTCATCCGGGACTCCGAACAACATTCGGTAACCACGTATATCTATTCCCTATAACCCTAGCGTCATCGAACCTTAAGTGTGTAGACCCTACGGGTTCGGGAACCATGCAGACATGACCGAGATAACTCTCTGGTCAATAACCAACAGCGGGATCTGGATACCCATGTTGGCTCCCACATGTTCCACGATGATCTCATCGGATGAACCACGATGTCAAGGACTTAATCAATCCCGTATACAATTCCCTTTGTCTAGCGGTACGATACTTGCTCGAGATTCGATCGTCGGTATCTCGATACCTTGTTCAATCTCGTTACCGGCAAGTCTCTTTACTTGTTCCGTAACACATCATCCCGTGATCAACTCCTTGATCACATTGTGCACATTATGATGATGTCCTACCGAGTGGGCCCAGAGATACCTCTCCGTTTACACGGAGTGACAAATCCCAGTCTCGATTCGTGCCAACCCAACAGACACTTTCGGAGATACCTGTAGTGTACCTTTATAGCCACCCAGTTACGTTGTGACGTTTGGCACACCCAAAGCACTCCTACGGTATCCGGGAGTTGCACAATCTCATGGTCTAAGGAAATGATACTTGACATTAGAAAAGCTTTAGCATACGAACTATACGATCTTGTGCCAGGCTTAGGATTGGGTCTTGTCCATCACATCATTCTCCTAATGATGTGATCCCGTTATCAACGACATCCAATGTCCATGGTCAGGAAACCGTAACCATCTATTGATCAACGAGCTAGTCAACTAGAGGTTTACTAGGGACATTGTGTTGTCTATGTATCCACACATGTATCTGAGTTTCCTATCAATACAATTCTAGCATGGATAATAAACGATTATCATGAACAAGTAAATATAATAATAACCAATTTATTATTGCCTCTAGGGCATATTTCCAACAACCACGTGATATGATACGTTCTATCACACATAAGCCTCCTTATATCTTCCTCAAAACAGCCACCGTACCTACCTATTATGGCATTTCCATAGCCATTCTGAGATATATTGCCATGCAACTTTCCACCATTTCATTCATGACATGCTTCATCATTGTCATATTGCTTTGCATGGTCATGTAGTTGACATAGTATTTGTGGCAAAGCCACCATGCATAATTTATCATACATGTCACTCTTGATTCATTGCCCTCCTCGGTACACCACCGGAGGCATTCATATAGAGTCATATTTTGTTCTAGTATCGAGTTGTAATCATTGAGTTGTAAATAAATAGAAGTGTGATGATTATCATTAATAGAGCATTGTCCCCCAAAAAAGGCCAAATAAAAAAAGACCCAAAAAAGAAAAAAAAAGAAAAAAGAAATAAAAAGGGACAATGCTACTATCCTCTTTTCCACACTTGTGCTTCAAAGTAGCACCATGATCTTTATGATAGAGAGTCTCTTGTTTTGTCACTTTCATATACTAGTGGGAATTTTTCATTGTAGAACTTGGCTTGTATATTCCAACAATGAACTTCCTCAAATGCCCTAGGTTTTCATCAGCAAGCAAGTTGGATGCACACCCACTTAGTTTCTTTTGTTGAGCTTTCATACATTTATAGCTCTAGTGCATCCGTTGCATGGCAATCCCTACTCCTTGCATTGACATCAATTGATGGGCATCTCCCTAGCCCATTGATTAGCCTCATCGATGTGAGACTTTCTCCTTTTTTGTCTTCTCCACATAACCTCATCATCATCATATTCTATTCCACCCATAGTGCTATATCCATGGCTCACGCTCATGTATTGCGTGAAAGTTGAAAAAAGTTTGAGATTACTAAAGCATGAAACAATTGATTGGCTTGTCATCGGGGTTATGCATGATGATAGCATTCTTGTGTGACGAAAATGGAGCATGACCAAACTATATGATTGTGTAGGGATGAACTTTCTTTTGCCATGTTATTTTGAGAAGACATGATTGCTTAGTTAGTATGCTTGAAGTATTATTATTTTTTATGTCAATATTAAACTTTTTTCGAATCTTTCGGGTCTGAACATTCATGCCACAATAAAGAAAATTATATTGAGGATTATGCTAGGTAGCATTCCACATCAAAAATTCTGTTTTTTTTATCATTTACCTACTCGAGGACGAGCATGAATTAAGCTTGGGGATGCTTGATACGTCTCCAACGTATATATAATTTTTTAACGTTCCATGCTATTATATTATATGTTTTGGATGTTTAATGGGCTTATTTATATACTTTTTATATTATTTTTGGGACTAACCTACTAACCCAAGGCCCAGTGCAAATTGTTTTTTTTTCCTATTTTAGTGTTTCGCAGAAAAGGTATATCAAACGGAATGAAACCTTCGGGAGAGTTATTTTTGGAACAAACATGATCCAGGGGACTTGGAGTAGACGTCAAGAAATCAACGAGGAGGCCATGAGGCAGGGAGGCGCGCCTGCCCCCTGGGCGCGCCCCCACCCTCGTGGGCCCCTCGTAGCTCCACCGACCTACTTCTTCCTCCTATATATGTCCATATACCCCGAAAACATCCAGGAGCACCACAAAACCCTATTTCCACCGCCGTAACCTTCTGTACACAAGAGATCCCATCTTGGGGCCTTTTTCGGAGCTCCGCCGGACGGGGAATCGATCACGGAGGGCTTCTACATCAACACCATAGCCTCTCCGATGATGTATGAGTAGTTTACCACAGACCTTCGGGTCCATAATTATTAGCTAGATGGCTTCTTCTCTCTCTTTGGATCTCAATACAATGTTATCCTCGATCTTCTTGGAGATCTATTTGATGTAACTCTTTTTGCGGTGTGTTTGTCGAGATCCGATGAATTGTGGGTTTATGATCAAGTTTATCTATGAACAATATTTGATTGTTCTCTGAAATCTATTATGTATGATTGGTCATCTTTGCAAGTCTCTTCGAATTATCAGTTTAGTTTGGCCTACTAGATTGATCTTTCTTGCAATGGGAGAAGTGCTTAGCTTTGGGTTCAATCTTGCGGTGTCCTTTCCCAGTGACAGCAGAGGCAGCAAGGCACGTATTGGATTGTGGCCATCGAGGATAAAAAGATGGGGTTTATATCATATTGCTTGAGTTTATCCCTCTACATCATGTCATCTTGCGTAATGCGTTACTCTGTTCTTATGAATTTAATACTCTAGATGCATGCTGGATAGCGGTCGATGTGTGGAGTAATAGTAGCAGATGCAGAATCATTTCGGTCTACTTGTCGCGGACGTGATGCCTATATACATGATCATGCCTAGATATTCTCATAATTATGTACTTTTCTATCAATTGCTCAACAGTAATTTGTTCACCCACCGTAATACTTATGTTATCTTGAGAGAAGCCACTAGTGAAACCTATGGCCCCCGGGTCTATCTTTTATCATATAAGTTTCCAATCTATTTTACTTGGCAATCTTTATTTTCTTATATATATCATAAAAATATCAAAAAATATTTATCTTATTATTATTATCTCTATTAGATCTCACTCTCGTAAGTGACCGTGAAGGGATTGACAACCCCTTTATCGCGTTGGTTGCGAGGTTCTTATTTGTTTGTGTAGGTACGAGGGACTTGCGTGTAGTCTCCTACTGGATTGATACTTTGGTTCTCAAAAACTGAGGAAAATAATTACGCTACTTTGTTGCATCACCCTTTCCTCTTCAAGGGAAAACCAATGCAGTGCTCAAGAGGTAGCGCTCATCCATCTCCACAAGAATTTTCTTTCCTTCCACAATCACGACATTATCGCTCCTTCTGAAAAGAACATTTAATTTTTTGCGAGCAGCCTAAATTTTTTTTGGAGATAACCAATGTGAACCTGACTCCTAGTATGAAGGGATTTCATTAGTTGATCCAGGTTACTCGCCACATGCCCCAAATCCTTAACTTGCGTACTTTTAATCCAGCAAGCTCTGACCGGTTCATCCAAATCCATACTTTCCCTCTCCTAATATGATTCTATCTCAAATGCTTGTTAAAAATATATTAGGCTAATTACCCAACATTTGAATATACGAAGGGCAATGATCTGACCTAGAGGAAATAATATGTGAAACCTTGCGATGAGGAAACACAGATGACCACTGAGGCACGCCACCACATGATGCAGACACACCTTCACATTTCGATTGCCTCCCTTCTTATTATCATACGTCCAAGGAACACCTTGAAAGCCGGCCAAATCAAATGAGCTGCATTCGAAAGAACCTCCCGAAAGTCAGCCATGAGTTTTGACAATCTCTTTACGTGAAAAATGCTCATGTTGCCACAATGCTGCATTAAAATCGCCCACCATAAACCAAGGACCAACACCAAGAGATTTAATTAACCCGTCTCGAAAGCTTGAACATGAGATACCTTTGGTTTGCCTTCGGTTTCCAATAAACAAAAGTGCATCTCCATTTTGATCAATTACTATTACAAATATACATGTCAATAAAATGGTCACCAATTTTTTTAACTCCACGGAGAAACACTCATCCCAGAACACCACTAACCCACCACCTTTGCCTTTAATCGAAACAGTACACACATTTTTCATGCCAACCAATAACGCAAACTCTCGACATATTCTTTATTTTGCCTTGTTTCTGCGAGAAAAATAATGACCTAGCTTAATCTTCAATTTATTCTCAAAATATATATTTGATGTCTAAGATGTTAATATATTTTTCTATATAAATGGTCAAACTTATCTACAACTTTCTTATAGAAAAATTTAAAACTTCAAGTATTTTCTAGTTAGACAACATTATCTTGTCTTAATATAGTCTAGAGACATGTAATATGTAGCCTCTTTGTTTTTCGGTTAAGATTGGAATGACTTCATAAAGTAGGAACCTGGTTTCCCATGAGACATTTCATATGTTTCTTTTGTACAAAAGACCTTTCATACATGTTTACAAAATGGTTGGTCAAGCAACAAGTTGTTTCTTATCAACCTCACAAAAAAAGTTGTTTCTTATCAAACAAAATCTTGACAATGCATTGTACACTCTTGAATATTTGAGCAATTTTCGAATCTGTTTAATCCAAAATAACGATGGATAAAACATGATGAACAAAATGCACATGATTATTTGACCACATAAAAAATAAAATACTAATCAAAGTAAGCATGCAATCTATATGTAAGATAAAAGTAGCATGCCCATGTCAATTGCAACTAGCAAAAATCCAAATACAATCCCTAAAACAGGGGACACAATCACATACGGACTGGTGGAAGAAGAAGCATTGCATTGAAAGCCATGTCACCAAAGAGATCGTTGGCGTTGGGGAAGTAGTCATCGTTGAGGAAGTCGTTGTGCGCGGTCACACTTGAGAAGAAGCCAACAGTCACGCGAGAGCACTCCCCCTCCAAATGATTGTCTCCCTCGTGTACAGGATGACAAGATATAGAGCTTCGAAGGCATGGTGCTCTACTTCACGGTGCACATTGTGAAGCAGAGTAGGACATGCGTAGGTGGCACAAAGCTTTGGAATCGGGAGGTAGTCACATATGCGTATATGGAATGGCTAATGTGTGTTGTCTATGGATAGAGGAGCAGGCTCCAAAAAATGAAAATGAAAGCACTAAAGAGTGGACGAAGGGGAATAGTCCATCACTATTCCCGGTTTCGTCTTCCATTAGTGCAAAACATTTCGACCTTTTTCTCGCGTGACAAAAAAAGTCAGCGTGCGCACGTGGCACATGTCCTAGAACAACTCGGCTTGATCACGAAACACGACGCGTGTGCGAGATGAGGCGGGCGATGGAGAAGGAGCACATGTGTCCTCTTCTTAGACTTGGTGGAACCAACCTTATATGTCGGTCCAACACATCCTACATGATTGTGGCAGGACTAAACTTTCCACACACCATTGTCACGCATGAATGAGCCATATGAGCCTCTATGGTATTCTTATAAATTATTAAAACTAATTCTAGTGACTCCCATCAGATCCCAAAGGCACATAGATCTTTCTAATAGTTCCAATACCATTATTATATATTGGTCTTCCGGTGGAGACTGTTAAGTTAAACGTCCACGTTGAATTCCACGCTACAGTTATTCACAACTTAAACATTGAACTTTGCCTCGAATTTATGTGGAAAGAATTGGATGACAATGAGAAGTGAAAAATGAGGACCGAGGAGGCTCCTCCAGGAAAAAAAAATCAAGGCCATGGAACTCTTCTCTTCGAAGTTGGATGGCGGCAAGGAAGTTGATGGCGATGGAGAGGATAGGAGGCCTACATATCCCACTCTGATGTCTAGAGTGGGACGGGCTGACGAAAGGGTCGAAGAAGATGATCAGAAACAAGGAGATATGTGAGACGTGAGATACAAGATCGATGAGTTGATGAAATCAATGAAGATGTTGGTGGAGAAGAGAAATCATGAAAAGTTGAAGACATATCGAAGAGGCTACAATAGAAGAATGCGAGATGGGGATGATATGCACGAAAGGAGAAAAACGCAAGGAAGAGATGGAGGTGCATATATCCTATAACTTGAAGAGACTTGGTTGGTGCAAGAGAAGATGCCGTATGAAGGGGAGATGACTGGCATTGTTCACGTATGAAATCATTAACATACACATAAACAAAATCGTCTGAATTTTGTATATATAAAGACAAAAGAAGAAACAAGTTTAAAATCCCATTACTGATTATCCTGGAGAAAACATCAAAAGTGTTGAAAGATCGGTTGATTGCAAGTAAAAAGTACTCCATGCATGTTTGGGCTCACCTGCGCTGCAATCCACGCACGCAGTCGCTCCCGGACACGGGCTGCACGCCGGCAGCACCGCAGCAGGAGAGCCCGGAAAAGGCCCCGTGAATCCCGCCGACGCGCGCGTTTCCATTCCCCCAACCCCACCGCCACCGGTAACCGAGCCCCACCCCACTTTCCCCAACCCCCACTCCTCTCGTCTCCCCGACGACATAATCCTCCAATCCAAGAACCCATCCCTGACTGACCACACCGGGCGGGGGCCATGCTCTCCATCCCCTCGCTCGCCAGGGCCCTCGTCGCGCTCTTCCGCGCCGTCCTCCTCCACCTCCGCGCGCCCGCCTCCGCCCACCACCGCCTCTTCTCCTGATCCACCCACCCACCCATCCCATGTCTGGAGCGGCCGCGCTGCGGAGATCCGGCAGCAACAGCCTCTCCGCCCTGCTGCGCGCCGAGGACGACGACCCCGGCGCCCTGGCCGCCACCAAGCGGCGCGACGGAGGGGGGCGCGGAGGGAGGAGGAGCTGCCTCCGCCTGTCCCTCGGCGGCGACGGCGGCTGCCGCGTCTGCGCCTGCGACGAGGTCGACCCCGCCCCGCGCCGGCGCGCGCCGGGGGACGGGGACGGCGACGGCGAGGCGGAGGCGGGTGCGGACGGGGAGGAGCAGCGCGTCCCCGCCGCGCTCCAGTGCTTCTCCTGGAAGAAGGGCCCCGCGGCCGCCGCGCGCATCGGCCGGGCATTGCGGGTCCAGGATGATGCGGTGGCGGAGGACGCGGCGCCGTCCCTCACGGCGCTCCCGGACGACGTGCTGGAGATGGTGCTGAGCCGGCTCCCGCTGGCCTCGCTCCTTGCCGCGCGCTGCGTCTGCAGGCGGTGGCGGGACCTCACCGTCGCGCCGCAGCTGCTGCGCCTGCGCCGCGAGGGGCCGCGCCCGGCCACGACGCCCTGGCTCTTCCTGTTCGGGGTCGAGGCCGACGGTGGCTGGGGCGCCTCCGCTGCCGCCACGGCCGTGCACGCGCTCGACGTGGCCGCGCACCGGTGGCGCCGGGTCGGGGCGGCCCCGCTCAAAGGTAGGTTCCTGTTCTCCGTCGCCGGCGTCGGGGACGAGCTCTACGTCGTCGGGGGCCGCTCCGGGGGGTCCAGCGCCGGCTCCGTCAAGACAAAGACACACAAGGGAGTCATGGTGTTCAGCCCTCTCACCGGCGCGTGGCGGAAGACCTCCCCGATGCGGGCCGCGCGGTCACGGCCGGTGCTGGGGGTGTTCGAGATGTCTGCCAGTCGCAGCATTGTCCACGCCCGCGCTGAGAAGCATGTCCGGCGCGCCAACGCCGGCGGCAAGTTCCGGCTGGGAGGCACCTCCGCCGTGTACGAGGACCCGCACCGGCTCTCGCTCCGGCGGCTCCGTCTCAGGGATGTGCTGAACGAGGACACCGATTCCACTGTCCCAGCTCACGGTCACGGCAAGGCTGCCAGGCAACAGAGGCAGCCAGCTCAGGCAAGGCAAGCCCTGATCGCTGTGGGTGGCCGAGGGCCATGGGACGAGCCCCTCGTGTCCGGCGAGGTATACGATCCGGTGACCGACAAATGGGTCGAGATCGCCGGGTTCCCCACCGACGTCGGCCTGGCGTGCTCCGGCGCCGTCTGCGGCGACACGTTCTACGTCTACTGCGAGTCCGACACGCTCGTGGCCTACCATCTGGACGCCGGCTCATGGTCCGTCGTCCAGACGTCCCGCCCACCACCCCGGCTCCGAGACTACACGCCGGCGCTGGTCTGCTGCGCGTCCCGGCTGTTCATGCTCTGCGTCTCGTGGTGCGACCCGGCGAACCGGAGGGACAAGGTGGTGCGGAAGGTGTTCGAGCTGAACCTCACCTCCACACCGCTGCTCCGGTGGACCGAGGCCTCGGCCCACCCGGACGCGCCCATGGATTCCAACGCGGTGTTCGCCGCCGGCCAGGACAGGATCTACGCCGTGGAGATGTTCAGGATCTTCGGCAAGGTCCTCGACTTCGCGACGGCGTGCCGGGTCTCCGGCGGCGAGCAGAGCTGGAGCCGCATCGGCCGGGAGAACGCGGCCGCCGAGGCCGACGCCATGTCCTGCCGGCTGAAGTCAATGGCCATGCTGCTCCTCTGAAGATCGCCGGTGTCTACTCCGTTTTTCTTTTCCACTTACACTGATGATGATTTGTTTGTTTCTTCCACGAGCTGGTTGATGTGCAGCTCGGTACAGCCATTCCATTGCATTGCATTGCCAGATTGCCTGCAGCAATTGCTGTGATTGTTCATGCTGAGTTTGTTCAACATGTTTTATAAAAGATGATTATACTACAATCTTATTATGAT
Organism: Triticum dicoccoides; assembly: GCF_002162155.2. Lineage (NCBI taxonomy): Eukaryota > Viridiplantae > Streptophyta > Magnoliopsida > Poales > Poaceae > Triticum > Triticum dicoccoides. Next base: position 565,128,790 of record NC_041388.1, on the reverse strand, counting down.
ATGATGATACCAACCACAATCAGACTCTCTTGTAAATTAGTCGAGATTAGAGCAACACTTGTGGACTTGGTCAGTCTACACATGATTGTTCATACGGCAGCAAAGAGAAGAGAAAGGGCATGTGACTGTGCATGCATACACTCTGCACTTTTCATAAGGGCATGTACAATGCATAGCCTCAAGGTGATGCCTCGCATGCCATGTAGGATCGGATATGACGTAAAGTAGGTTCGGATAGGGAAGCAGGATCCTCTCCAGGAGGCGGGTGCTTAAAGAGAAAAAGCGTGGTCCGATGACAAAAGCTGAAAAGGTTGGAGTGAAAAGTAGAGATGCATGTGTACTGAAGTCTTTATTTTTTATTTCTTAATAAGGCTCACTAGTGATAGCTTGCATTGGAAAGAAAAAATTAATATAGATGCTTCAAATTACTTTTTGTCATGGGGCATATGTATCCATATGCCACCATTGTACATGCCCTAATGTAATACAGGTTTGTTGGCAAATCAGTGTCGACGGCAGTGGGACTATCACAATAATCCTGCGTGGATGATTAAGATTTGTCATCACTGGTAGTATTAGTTGATGGCTCCATGCGGTTGGTACAGGCAGCTCCAGCCAGGGCCGTGGGTCTCTTTTAAACTGTGCTCATGTGCAAGTGCCATGATCCAAAATTTGGCATTTAAGTATACGTATATATTTTATCAAGGAAAGGGAGAGAGATGAGGACAGATCTGTAACCCGTGCAAAATTGTACTCTAGTACAGATCTGGCCAGAGTATTTTAGCACTTTCATTCTCAAGAGCCATTGCACTAGTTTACTCCTGACAAGGGGTAAAAATGGAATCTTGATAATTCCGGTTGGTGTCCGGTCACCTCTCCCTCTCTTTTAACATCTTGCGGTGAATGTCATACCATTTGAGAATTCATTCATTGCCTAAAAAAGTGAACAGTTGAGAATTAAGGCCAGTTCTATCCATATTTTATCAAGAGCTGACACTGACCACTCAAATATTATTGTTGCTTTTAGAAGAGATAGTGATCACTACTACCAGGACCGGCTTTGGGGCCAAGAGCATCTGTTGTCACCTTATCATGAACCAGAGCATCATTTTTTTCTTTTTCGAAAAAGAGAAGAAACCCAATCCAAAGCATCATCATGTCATCAGCTTGCATTGCAGCAGGGATCACCTTTCTCATCAAAAAGAAAAGATAAAAAGGATCACCTTGCAAAAACATGTCGTGCAAAAGTACTGCCACTAACCAAGATCAGTTGGCACCATCTACTTAGCTAGCAGTGGTGGTCAATCGGCCAATAATGATGCGATGCGATGTGATGTGCTTGCTTGCGGTGGTGCCGGCCGGTGGCAACCTCTTGGGCCGGCGCTTAACTGCCGGAGCTCAACCACACATGCATGAATGAATGGGCTGGCAAATGGCCACTCCCCTTTACTACTGGCATGGCATAGCGTCCAGGGCACTGCTGAACACGACATGTGAAGATCATAATAAGGGTTGGTTCATGAATGTGATCATGGATCCATGGATCCCATCTTGCAGGCAAAGAGAATTCTACTGAGAGAAGACGCGAATATGCACCTCTGTCCTGACTTTGACGAGTTCATGATCATTTTGGCAGCTGACTCCTGCTCCCTGTCATGATCATGGTGCAGTGAAACTGTTGTCCAGGTAAAAGTACAAGAAGAGAAATGGTGTAGTGAGTAGTGACAGTTTCAGTCCCCAGAAAGGATGATAGCAACAGTTTTGTTCCTTGCAGGTGGTTAGCAGTCAGGATGAGCTTCCGTGGTCCATGTCAATCTGATGAACAGACTGTTTCTGAGCTTTTAGCTCCCCTGTTATGTGGTTGGTGAGGCATCGCAGCCATGGCAGCGGCTCCACCTAACGGTCTCTGCACAAGGCTTGAAACTGAAACAATATGTAATAACTGAGCATGACTACTGAAGTATTTATGGGCACATAGATTGAGGAACATTGACATCTTGTTCAACCCATCTTTTGGTCAGGATCATTTCAAGTGCACTGCTTTCTTCTTCAGTAGATGATATTAATATTCAGAAACAAAAAAAATGTGCCGTTGGACCTAGCTAATTCTATCACGCAGACTAACACTGTGGCCAACAGACTATTGGCGACGATGGACTTTGGAGGTTCCCCTTCTATTCGTGGATTTCCTGGTTTATGGGAAGTTCATGATCATTTCCACCGATGGTTTATGAGAAGTTCTTCATGTTAATAAAGTTGCTGCCACCATTTATTTTCTCAGTCAGGTCCTTGACAGTGTAAATAGGCGCGATGTTGACATCTGCAAGGGGCTAATTCCAGTGCTGCATTGTGTTACTTCTCTCTACAAGTCTACGCGTCCCTATGCACAAGCTTAGTGGAAGAAACTGTATGGCATAATCTTCAACCTGCTTTTCTGTTTTTGTTTTGTTAATACAACTCTAACATCTGTAAACTTGTATTCTGGTGGCTCATACTAACTCTGAAGTTAAAAGGAGTGCCTAGAAAAAGTGGTGTGGATGGTAAAAAAAAAACTGAACAAGTTCAGATAAATGTCACTGCATTATATATTTTCATCATTTCCAAGTGTATATTTCATTTTTTTCCCAAGTGTATATTTCATTTGGAAGATGAGCATTCAACCTTTTAACCACCTGCGTACAAAAAAGCATTTAGACTTTTTTCACATAGAAATGGTACTCCCTCCTTCCATCTATATAGGGCCTAATGCGTTTTCCAAGACCGCCTTTGACTGTTGATAAAATTAATACTACATGATATGCATAATGTGAAAAATATATAATTGAAAGCTCCTTTCACATACGAATTTGATGATGTGCTTTGTGTAAGTTGCATGTCATATATTATTGCTCTAACATTTGGTCAAAGTTAGCCTCGAAAAATGCATTAGGCCCTATATAGATGGAAGGAGGGAGTACCAGGTTTGTCGTAAAAAAAGGTTTCTACGCTTTGTTCATGAATGTGATCATTGGTCCCATCTTGCAGTTGTTCCACTAGGCAAAGAGAATTCTAGTAAGAAAAGACACAAATATATTGATGAGTTCATAATGACTTGGCAGCTGACTTCCTCCCTGTCATGACCATCATGGTGCGGTCAAACTAATGGCCAGGTAAAAGAGCAAGAAAATTGGTGTAATGATTAGGGACGGTTCAATCTCGGATGACAAGTATAGTTGGCTGCTTACAGGTGGTTGGCAGTTAGGGTGATCTCTTGTCGTCCATGTCAATCTGATGAACAGACTGTTTTCGAGGTATTAGTTATTGTGCAACATCACAGCCAAGGTAGCGGCTCTTGAGCGCCGCCGATGTGATGCCACTCACCTAACGGCCTGAAACAGAACCGATTAGCCAACTAAATGGGCAAATAATAAGTTGTGCTTTGTAGTTTTTTTTTTTCATATATATGAATGCACCTTGACTAATAAAGCCTGAAAATATGGCATGTGCAGCTGCAAATTCAAATGAGTCTAGCTGTGCTTTCACTCTTTGACATGGCTTACCTTCAGGTTTCAAGGGTCAAGCTACTCAGAGATGGACATTAGCCTTTGGCGGCCCATGTGCAGCATTATCGGATCACTCCTCAATATACCGCTTCACACGTCTACGATGAGTTCTTCTGGTTGCACAACCAGCATATGCAGAGAAGCTAAATGATACGACAAATGAATACCTGTCGCATATATCTCGTTTGAGCTTCCACGCCAGCATCATTGTTGGTTCACTCCTAAATAATTTCTTAAATCATTTTTTACAGTTTCTTGAAAGAGCAACCTATGGAATAATCGCTGCCTCCATAATGTTCTAGATCATGAAATTTGGTGATGTGTCAAAGGGTCCATCTTCCATTACACCGGAAGAGACACATATGAGCACCAGGCTCCCGCCGTTAGGGACCATAACTACTAACGACAAGCCTAGTAGAGGAGCAAGGCATGTGGGCGAGGGTAAACACCGCAAACAATGAGTCGGAACTGCAGAGAAGGACCAAAGTTTGTTATAGCAAACTATTTGATCTTTGTCTCGTTAATAATCCCTTCAACTGTAAAAGGAGGGTGTGCATGCTTTTAAGATTTAGTTTTTGGGGCTATTTTTGGAAAGTACTAAAAATATACATATAAACGAAATAGATATACACAAAAGAAGTTCATCTGACAAATAATCCTTTTAAAAACACATGTAATTTTCATGTAATTTTTTTAATGTGAGACACACTAAGTTAGAAATAAGGGCATCTAGAATGGTAGGTGCTTCTCTGAAGTCTGAACGCTAATATAGATATAACATAAACATTATAAATAAATAAGTCACACGAGCACCCTTTCTCCCAATTACCGATGCAAAACTACCGTCCGGCTGGTGCGCTCACTGCTTGTGGAGTCTTGTCTCGTACCAAAAAAAGTGCCACACTTGACATTAGGACTCGAGAGTGCAACTACCGAATTGGCACGAAAAATAATCTTGGCGCCCTCCAATAGCGCTTTGCGATGGAGATGTCCTAATAACTCTCACCTATTTATACTAATTTATTTTACCTTTTGTAATATTTACCTTATTTTGTTGAAGTAATATATTAACTCATGTATTTCCATCATGCTTAGCATAATTAACCAAATTACAATGCTACTAAATACTCATATATGTTGTTTTTTTGTTGTAATTCTCACGTGTGTCATTTCTGATACATTAAATAGAAATGTGCTGTATTTAAGTCTCAACCATTGCTAAAAACCATTCATTCAATTAGTTCGCAAAAAAATTCATTCAATTGAATCTTTCTTAAATACAAGAAAAAAATATCGTAACGCCTCGTGGGTCAACAGATGTGTTATAGTGTATTCGTATAATGTAAGGCAATCTTTAGTGTTCTTGAGAACTATAGAGCCTGTGTCTCTAAACAAAATCTTGTTAAATATTTATATCATTAGTCTGTTCACATTCTATTAAAAACAAAACAAATCCCATTCACTTTTAAATACAAATAAAAAAAAATGAAAAATCTAATTTCAGAAGCTTTCTTATAATGTAAGGCAATCTTTGTACATGTCGGTTCCTCTCTTCTTCTTCATCTTTTGTAATTATATTTTGAAAAAAAAATGTAGATCTAACATTTAAATTGTAGCAAATGCCCGACTAATGTTAGTTTAATACATGGTATTGTTGACATAAAATATGTGCGGTGGCATTCAATACTAAAAAGACAAATATGAGGTTTAATTCAATGGTGATGTGCACTTTGAGGAATAAATTAAATAACATTTCATATTGTGAAAATTTTGAAATATTCTAAGCACTTGAGATTTTGAAAATCGTACGGTCTAACAGACAGCATAAGCTATGAAATACACACATAAATATTTACATGTGTAGAAACAACTAAAAAATAAATTTATTTATTATGCAGAAATTCATCAATTTGATGTGTACAATAATGTAAATATTCAAAAAAGAAACATTTAATTTTATAATAATGCTGGGATTAAAGTTTTTTTATTTTACTCCCTCCATTCTATGCTGCATTAATTTTTGAAAAGTCAAACTTCAATCTTTGATGAAGTTTTTAGAAGAAAATATCAACATTTACAATAGCAAATTAGCATATATAGATCCATCATTAGATTCATTTAATAGTTTGTTTATTCAGTAATGGTTTCATGAAAACCGATAATATTTATTTCAATTTTGCAAAATTCTTTTTAAAAATACCATAGTGTTAATTTTGCAAAATTTATTTATTGTTCTTTTTTATATAAAAACTGTAGAAAACAAAAAGATAACAGTTTTCAATTTACATAACATTTGGAGAATTTGTGTTAATTATAACCAGTACTGAAATTTTAAAATACTACTCCCTCCGTAAAGAAATATAAGAGCGTTTAGAACACTAGTTTCTTTACGGTGGGAGTAGCAGTTAAAAAACTATTGTGATTAATACTCAAAGAGACTAGTAGTGATTTTGAAATGGGCGAGAGAGAAACACCTAATTTCGATAAATAAGATGGGCAATTAATCAAGCTGCTGAGACAACAACACTGGAAGCTAAAACAGAAGTTACATGGGTTTGCAACAGCTTCAAGAGACTATCAAGTGTGATCAACTTGACATTAATTATATTCCCCTCCACTAGATTAGTTCTGATATCTGGTTTGTAAAGATGAAAGATATGGCCAACTGAAAATATGGGAAGCACAAATACCAAAGCGCCCGTTAATCTTGGACCAGTAAATCTTCTTGTAGCCAGTCCTCACATAGGATCGTTCGAGGTAGCTCAATTCTTTCCCACTTCTGTACTAATTTAAAGTTTGTATGTGCAGAACTAGCGCCTTTCCAGATTTGGCATCACTGCAGAGAAACACCGCCTATAATTTCAGTATTCAGTACAATAGCCAATGCATTATAGTTTCTGTAAGATTCCCCAGCTTTACTATTTTTTGGGTGTTCTAACCACAGCGAAAATAACTCTGCTCCTCTCTTCGGAGTTAGAATGCCAGCGTAGAGTTAGTATTTGTTGCGCATAGCACTAGATCTTCTGGTAAGGGCAATTTATGTTACTGTGTTCTTCTGGTCACTTCATTATCCTCTCCTGTTCAAGGAACTACGCCATTGGCCTGATCTGCTTATTACCATGTTATTATACGAGAAACAAGCGCACTGTTCATCCACAAAAAGGAAAGAGAAGCAAGTGCCCACTGAATTCAGACGACGACTCCTATATTTTTTTTTTCCGAAAAAGAGGTTGAAACCCCCATCTAAAATGTCACACCCCACGGCCTGACCGGCTTGTCTCGTCCAATGCCAGTGACCGAGTGCTGGTGCTATATCTTGCTTATTGCGGGATGTAACGCTGTCTCGCCTCTAGCGCTCGTTGTACGCTCGTCTTAGTGGGCCGGCCAAATGGAGCTGTTACGGAAGGTTCTGCATAACAGTTTTAGAGCCTTTCATGTGTGTTTTTTGTGGTTTTTATTAGGGTTTTTTGGTTGTTCTTTTTAGTGCATTTTTATTAGTTTTCTTTGTTTTTCGGTTTTTTATTTTTTATTTGTTTTTCTTCACCTTTTCAAATAAATGTCAATTTTTGAAGATTTTTTATATACACATTGAACAATTTTTGGATATAGGATGAACATTTTGTATATATAGGTTGGATACTTTTAAGATACACATTGAACATTTTTCACATATATGTTAAACAATTTCTGCATACACGTTGAACATTTGTTAAATGCACACTGGACATTTTTCAATACACATTGAACATTTTTCATAAATGCCCTGAACATTTTCTCAGAATGTGTAAAACATTTTTAAAATGTTATGGATATTTTTAAGTGTCACAATTTTTTTGTATGGTATGAAATAATTTTCAAATTAACACTAATAATTTTTTTAAAAAAATTATATAAATATGTCACAAACATATTTTTGAAACATGTGGATATTTTCTAAATAAGAAACAAATTTTGAATGCTAATAACAGTTTTTACAAATTAGGCGAACAAATTTGACACCAAACACTTTTTAGTGCGCGCTGAACATTTTTAATGCATATCATAGAAATTGAGGAAAATATTTTGAAATATTTAATATATTTATATATCAACCATTTTGGAATATATATAAATAAAAGAGAAAACAAAAAACAAAAGAAGGAAAGAAAGAACGAAACTGGCCAGGAACGGAAGGAGGAACCGAACAAGGGAAAACACGTTGCTGGCCGGGCAAGTGCCATGCATTGTACGCGAGCTCATTTAGAAGGAACCAACGAGGATGATGGATTGCGAACCAACCTGTGTTGGATGGTTAGAGGGACAGTGGTATCCCCAGCCCACCAGACATTAGGGTTCAAGTCCTGGTGCTCGTATTTATTTCAGGATTTCCGGCGATGCGCTTTCAGTGAGTGTATGCGCGTATGTATAAGCGCATAAGTCTGTACTGATGTTCACAAAAAAAACGAGGATGATGGATCAACTATTATTTGGTACTTCTAAAAATATATGTATTATTTGGTACTACCTCCGTTGCAAATTATAACATGTCTTGGATATTTCAGTATAGACTACATAAGAACTAGAATGAGTGAACAAACACCCTAAAATGCGTCTATATACTTTTGATTAAAAAAAGTTAGAACATCTTGTAATTCGGAACAAAAGAAGTAGTTGATTGATCTCTTATATGGAAGCACAATGTATGGAAACGGTGTTTTTGCATGTTCCATGTGTTATATATAATTCGGAACAAAAGGAGTAGAAGAAGAATACGAAAAAATCGAACAATCATATATGATTGTTTACAGGTTAGTTTTGAAGTATTAATGATGCAAATTAATAGAACTTGTGATAGATTATCTATTCACAATAGAATCTTGTTTTCCGCAGGCAGAACTCAGGAAGTGTATAGTGTATGATGAGCAGATTCAACTCTTACTTTGGTCTGTGAACTGCACGCAAAAGAGCTATATTTTGATTTCCGAACTAGGCAAAACCTGGGAATTATAAGGAGTTTAATACAAGGGCAGTCCTGATTGTTTCGCCAAAATGTCAACCGAGTCCCTATTATTTGAAAATGCACATCCCAGTCCTAATTCTTCTCCAAGTAGATCATCACAGGTCCTACCGCCACGTAGTCAATATTTTGCAAAAGGAGGGAAGGGTCGTGAATTTAGAAGAAATGAATTCTAGGGGTCATTTTTGCAAAATATAGATTATGTGACGGTGGTCAAAGTGCCATGCAAGCCGGTTATCATGGGTCTAGCGATGAACCATTTAAAGATGAATTGAGACTGGGATGTGCATTTTCAAAAAATAGAGACTCGGTTGACATTTCAATGAAATAATTACGTTCACCCTTGCATTTAACTCAATTATTAGCTTATGATGTACTGTGCATTTCAATGTGTACTGCAATGTTTTAGTTTGCCAGAAGGTCGGGCTGGGCAAAGATCCAAGATTTGGCTCAAAAGATGTTGGAGTTGTACCCATTTTGCAAGAGGGCGCACATCATAAATTCTCCGAATGTCCTTGACCCATCTTAACGGGTGTGATAAAAAATATAAAATCTTGTTATATCAATATGTCAGGAGAGAGTGTTCCAAAAAAAAGAGAATTACGCCGCTGCCTTCTTCACTATGCAAAAAAATTAGGTGATTTGGAATGAGAAATGCGAGTGTTCCAAAAAAATATATGCCACCAACTTTCCTAATGTGCATGAAAGAAACGACTTGATGCATGGGTGCATCTGCGCCTGGGCGTGAGGTGTAATACTCCCTCCATTTCATTTTAGTTTGCATATAAGATTTGGTCAAAGTCAAACTTTGTAAAGTTTGACTAGCTAAGTATAAAAACAATTTAACATTCATACTATGAAATCAATACTATTAGATGCATGATGAAATTAATTTTCATAACATATAACTTTAGTATTGTAGATGTTAATATATTTTTTAAAGTTAGTCAAACTTTGTGAAGTTTGACTCTGATCAAATCTTATATGTTTTGGACCGAACACCCCCTTGTCTTCTAACCACCCCTAAAAAAAACCTTGTCTTCTAACCACCCCTAAAAAAAACCTTGTCTTCTAACCTATCTCAGCCCGAACCGGCCGATGGCGGCGCGCCGCTCCGCCACGCCCGGCCGCCGCAGCTGCTTCCCCTCAACCGCCGCCCGTCCTCACGCCCAGTAGCCCCAGCTCGGTCTCCGCTCCCCCGCGCCGCCTCTCTCCTGTGCACGTCCGCTCGCCACCTGCTTGACCCGCTCATTCCCCACCCCCGCCCCCTTCCTCTGCCGGAAGGACGACGCCCTCTTTTGCTGGATGTCGATGAGGAGTTGCTATTCTTCTTCTCCTTTCCTCCGTGGGATCTCTAGAGCGGCGTGGAGGCACGCGGTGGCCGGCACTCCGAGTCTGAGCGGCAGCCACAATCTGTGCCACTTGCCCCTCCGGCCTCGCGTGCCGCCCATCGCCCTCGGCCTTGCTGGACGCTTCTTCTCTTCCTCCTCATCCAAATCCAAGCGCTCCACCAAGAAATCTGCCGCAAAGAAGGACACGCCGACGGGCTCTGCCGGCGGCGGCCAGTTCTATGTCGTCCGCAAGGGGGATGTCATCGGCATCTACAAGGACCTCGCCGACTGCCAAGCTCAAGTCAGCAATTCGGTCTGCGATCCTTCAGCGACCGTGTACAAAGGCTGCTCTCTGCGTAAAGAAACCGAGGAGTATCTCGCAAAGCGTGGGCTAAAGAATGCTCTGTATTCGATCAACGCAGCAGATGCAAGAGATGAGTTGTTTGATGCTCTGGCTCCCTGCCCTTTCCAGCAGCCTGATGGAATTGCATCCTCTGCTTTGGAAACCGGACCATCAAAGAAGCATCCCAAAGTCGCTGAACAGGAGCCGTTACCTGATAGTCATCTGTCCTGCATTCTCGAGTTTGATGGTGCTTGCAAAGGAAACCCTGGGAAATCAGGTGCCGGCGTGATAATCAGGCGACCGGACGGATCCGTGATCGCTCACCTACGCGAGGGTTTGGGTATTGCAACATGTAATGCCGCTGAATATCACGCATTGCTCCTGGGGTTGAGGTATGCTGCTAACAAGGGATTCAAGTACGTTCGTGCTCAAGGCGATTCTAAGCTTGTCTGTAACCAGGTCCAGGATCTCTGGCGTGTTAGGAATGATAATATGGCTGACTTGTGCAAGAAAGCTAAGGAGCTCAAGGGAAAGTTTCTTCAGTTTCAGATCAACCATGCTTTGAGGAAATTTAATGCAGATGCTGATGCCCAAGCTAACTTTGCTGTTGAACTTCCTGTTGGTGAAGTTCAAGAGCAGACAAACTTCCCATGCTAGCTAGTGGTTGTGCGTTGTGCTTCTGGGCAGTTCGCGTCCTGCTCCACCTTTTTTTGCTGCCACTGAAGCTATGTGACATCTGCTCATTTCACATTGACAGAAACAAGAATTCAAAGTCGAGCAGTTGGTGCGTAATTTGCGGTTGATCCGTGTGGTTGCGAGCTGGAGTCGAGATATTCGGATAAGAAGTGTAAGCTGAGGAAATTGTGCCTAGATTTTTGGATGAGCTTGAGTAGAAGCTTGGCACTAGTATTTAACTTGCTGGTATTATGGAGACTACATACAACGTTTGATACTATTTGGTACTCCCTCTGTAAACTAATGTAAGACATTTTTGCAGTTTACATTGAACTGTAAAAAAACGTCTTATATAGTATACAGAGGTAGTAGCATAGTTAATTTATATTGCCTCGGCAAAGGGAAATATGCTACTGCTGCAATTTATCCGTCTTGCAACGTTGTTCAGAGTCGCAATACTACACTTTCAAAATACTAATGCAATCTCTAAGAGCGCCTTTATTCAAAAGAATTTTAGGATTTTTGAGAATTTGAGTTCTTAGTAATTTTCTAAAAGAAAGTGATCGTTTGATTCACATGATTGAAATCCTTACGAATTATTATTTACCGATTCAATTGCACTCTGTTTTGGAGCAAAATTACCATCAACTCAAACCATTGTTATAATCCATTTGTTTCTTTCTATGCTTTCAGAACTTTTCAATCCAATAATCTGTATTTTTTATCTTATAAGATTCAAGAGGATTTGGCACTCTAATTATACAGTTTTCCAATTTACACGTTTGAGAATTTTGTGAATGGCCTCTTTAGGTAGGCCGAGGTCATGGTTACGAAGGAACCAAGTTAAAAAGCAGTCTATGAGGAAAAACCTAGGCGACTCGTGTGTGTGTGTGTGTGTGTGTGTGTGTGTGTGTGTGTGTGTGTGTGTGGCATCGAGTGATGAACACAATCATATGTTATTAACTATGAAAAATGTTGAACAAATCAGCTTACATAGATGAGAAAAAAATTGAGGCGTGATTGTTACCAAGTTATAGCCAAATAACATAGTTGAGCCCACCAAGTGCAAGGGTTTATAGGAAGTAACAAGATTTTGCTTCAGTGAGAAATCAAGATATCAATTCATGTAACTACAAATTTCCTAAACCAATAATAAGTTCCGCAACAAAAAGAAAACTTCACTTGTGCCTCCAACAACACTAAGAAGGGTGTCAAGCTTACTGGCCCACGTGCGAGTTAGGGTGGTGCGGGGTGTGGCGGCGCACACCGGCGAGGAGCACGAGAGGGTGCGTGAGGATCTAGTGGGGGTGTCGGGGGTGCCATGACACCCCCTCCAAAATTGTAAAATAAAATTTACTGTGTAGTTAACACTAAATATCGATAAAGTTTTTGTTATTTAAGAGTATTTGTTGAGATTATGATGATGTGTAGTGTAAACTTTGAACTGTTGCACTCCAAGCCTGCTATTCTAGGTTTGCCACTGCGAGAGGGGATGAGAAGCGGCGGTAGCGAAGAGGGTGAGACGGCGGGGGGTTGAGCTTCCAAGTGTTGTGACTTGGGAGCCCAAGGGTGGTGTCGTGCCCCTCTTTCTGGCCGCCTGTTGCGCTCAGAGGGGTGGGCGAGTGGCAGTAACCTGCGAGGAGAAAGAGAGCCAGTGTCGATGTCCTGCTGTGATCATGGGGCA
>NC_041388.1:565067010-565115782 GCF_002162155.2 Triticum dicoccoides | reverse complement strand
TCACTAAAACGAGGGGCTCTTATATGCCTCTATGTAAAATCCTGATTTTATGCTGGCCAAACCACCGAATAGCCCAACAATGCTATCTTTAAAAAAATTCCACAAGACGCATGTTGGAGCGCAACCAAACCGACTCTCCGCCCGGCCTGGATATATATGAGCAACCCGACCAGACCAGCTATCTCCTCGCCTAACCTAAGGCTAGTCATAGTACGAGTAACATAAATAGTAACATAGATGCCACATAAGTAAAAAAAATGATATGTCATGTAATTAAAGAGGAGAGAAATAAATAAAGTAACATAATATTTTACCATCACATAGCGGTTCCTAATACAAAATGAATCTACAAAGTAATAAATAAAGACATGTATATTACTACATCTATGACACTTCCCACGATGAAGATAGCAAATCCCCCACACATCGATCGAGCGATGGATCCCACTCCCCACCGCCGGAATCGAATCGATCGCGCGCGGTCGACTGCAAGGTCTACGACGCCTTCAATCTGCCGGCATGCCCACCTTCCCTCTGCCACCCACTCCCGATGGCACGCCCGACTACTATAGCTACGAGCAGCTCAAGGTCACCGTCTCCGTTCCTTGATGATCCCTCTCTATTCTATCTACTTGTAGTACGAATTGACTTTTTTTTTCTTCTGACCCCCAACCTGATTGCGGGATCTGAAACTTAGGGCTTATAGTTGGGGAGTTGTTTTTGTTACTCAGGTGTTTTCTTGATGTCACTCAGTCCTACACCCACTAATGTAAAAAACACTATTATATTATGGAATAGAGGGAGTAGTTATTAATTAGTCTAGAAAATGTCAATACGTTCTAGATACATTTTCGTCTTATAAACACCTGATGTTGTAAATCAAGGCATATTTTTTCAATTAGTTTTGAACGGAGGGAGTACAGAATCTAACTTAATGTTGGTTTGTCAGCAGCCGCCGGGATATGATGTTGCTTCGGGCTGGCAGATTGGCTACTACCCGCCAGGCCACCCACAACACCGGCGAATGGAGAAAATTACTAAAAAATACCGAGATGATCAGGACCAGCATGACGGACGCCCGACGAAAATGAGAAAATACCTAGAAGAAGATGAGTTTGACGGGGCCCAACCAAAGTAGTGCTCCTGACTCGGATGTTCTCGCCAGATGACCGCCTCGAGGACGACGACTTCTACCAGGACTTCCTACGGCAATAACACCAGTTCGTAAGGCTCTTTAGTGCCGGTTCGGTAATTGGCACTAAAGCCCACCCCCCTAGTACCGGTTCAGCACGAATCGGTGCTAAAGGGCAACCACGTGGCATGAGTCAGCTCCATGGGCGCGTAGGACATTAGTACCGGTTGGTAACACCAACCGGTACTAAATGTTTGGGTGTGTTTTGGTTTTATTTTTTATTTTTACTTTAATTTTGTGTTTTTAATTTAATTTTGTGTTTTCAGTTTAATTTAGTGATTGTTTTACATTATAATGGGTTGTTAAATCATTAGGTGAATGTACCGCATATTAGTTTGACTGGATGCATATGGATCCTAGCTAAGTCATCAAATATATGTCATATCCATATTATATATACTTGATCATCTAATTAAGTGATCGAGGTAATATGGATATGACATATACTTGATCACTTAGCTAGAATCCATTCAGTTGAAACTAATCTGCGATTTCTTTCATAAATGATACAATAACTCATCATCATCATATTAATATAAAAACTCTTGCATCATATATATCATCACCACCAACAGTTTTCATAGCTAGCTAAAAATCATCATATAATAGTCGTCTCATTAGCACTACTTAATCATCATATAGTCATTACCGCTATCTAATCACCACCAACACTAGCTTAAAAAAGAAACATTCACTTGTATCAGAAGCAAAGATATCATCGAGTTCAACATGATAATGATATTATAAGCGTTCATAACACCACAAAAGCAAATCACTCTTTGAGATTAAGTTCAAGACGAAGAACACGAACATGAGAGGACAAGTACTAAGAGCATGAACTAGCTAATTAATCACTCCTACTGCTCTCTCTCAGGTAAAATAGTATAGAACATGTATAGCTTTCCTGATTCATCATATTGGAGCATGCAGATGAACTTGTCTCCTAATCGTGGGTTGCGCTTCTGATTGCTGCCCCTAGTACTTCTCTGCGATCGTTCATAATTTTGCTTCAGTCTTTTACTATTAAGCATTCCTCGCTATTAGAAATCCCGAATGCACTAAAGTGCATTGTAGGATATCTTGGCCGTAAGCTAACAATATTCATGGTACCTTTAGTCTCGATCCCATAAGGCACAACATTCATCGGAAGTCCCTGTTGAAGAACATCGTATAGTAACATACTTAGCAATGAAGTTTAGCTTAAAAAAATAATGCATGCAAAAGATGCACTGAGGAGAAATAGTAGAAATCTTACCATCTTTCCTAAATATATGTGACCGTAGTTCAGTACGAACATTATTGGTCGCACGCTTTGAGTACTAACATTTCTAAGTGCAGGCAAATTTTTTGTCTTGACAGCATCAAGATCCTCAAGCCATGAAACATAATAACTTGTCTCCTCACAGTTTAGTTCAGCCCTGGGACAGTGGACGGTCTTGTCTACCAAGCGTCGGACATGTTTGCTTGATTGGAAATAAGCTGTCAATATAAATTGAGATCTATTAATTATTCAACTGGTTCAAATAATCTCTTATCAAAGACATAAATATGGTTGAGAAACTCACATAATGGTAGAACTGGAGGCGTCTGCACATCGACCCAGATGTCTCTATTACCTTCAATATCATCATCCGGACGAATATCAAATGTGATAACCATATCAGGATCAAATGCATAAGCCTTGCATAGTGCTTGCCGAGTTTTGCATTCAAATAAGCATTTACTAAGAATAAACTAGTTATATTAATTCAACTAGTTCAAATAATCTCATATACCTAATTATTTAATATCTAACTAATTCATCTAACAATTGACATTAATATTTAACTTCTCTATCTAATTTATCTAACAATTGACATTAATATTTAACTTCTTTATATAAAAAACATTTATATATAACTGACATTTCTAATATTTCTATAACTAAAAACAGAAAAATTTCTAACATTTCTATAAATAAAAAACATAAAAATTTCTATAACTAAAAAACTAAAAAACAATGTGTGTGTGTGGACATGCATGGCGGCCGGGGCACGATCTCACCGGCGAGGTGACGAGGGCGGCGACGGGGACGGCGACGGGCGGCGCCGACGGGGATGGTGACGACGGGGATGGCGACGACGGGGATGGGTGTTGGAAATATGCCCTAGAGGCAATAATAAATTGATTATTATTATATTTCCTTGTTCATGATAATCGTTTATTATCCATGCTAGAATTGTATTGATAGGAAACTCAGATACATGTGTGGATACATAGACAACACCATGTCCCTAGTAAGCCTCTAGTTGACTAGCTCGTTAATCAATAGATGGTTACGGTTTCCTGACCATGGACATTGGATGTCGTTGATAACGGGATCACATCATTAGGAGAATGATGTGATGGACAAGACCCAATCCTAAGCCTAGCACAAGATCATGTAGTTCGTATGCTAAAGCTTTTCTAATGTCAAGTATCATTTCCTTAGACCATGAGATTGTGCAACTCCCGGATACCGTAGGAGTGCTTTGGGTGTGCCAAACGTCACAACGTAACTGGGTGGCTATAAAGGTACACTACGGGTATCTCTGAAAGTGTCTGTTGGGTTGGCACGAATCGAGATTGGGATTTTGTCACTCCGTGTAAACGGAGAGGTATCTCTGGGCCCACTCGGTAGGACATCATCATAATGTGCACAATGTGACCAAGGGGTTGATCACGGGATGATGTGTTACGGAACGAGTAAAGAGACTTGCCGGTAACGAGATTGAACAAGGTATCGGTATACCGACGTGATCTTGACGTGAGCACATGCCTTGACGTGATCTTGAAGGTGTTCAAGATGGATCAGTCAAAGAAGGAGTTCTTGCCTGAGTTGTAAGGTATGAAGTTAAGACTTAAAGCTCGACCATGGCAGAATAGAGAGAAAGGAACGAAGGTCGTCCCCTATGCTTAAGACATAGGCTCTACAGTATGCTATGCTGTGTACCGCACCTGAAGTGTGCTTTACCATGAGTCAGTCAAGGGGTACAAGAGTGATCCAAGAATGGATCACAGGACAGCGGTCAAAGTTATCCTTAGTAACTAGTGGACTAAGGAATTTTCTCAATTATGGAGGTGGTAAAAGAGTTCGTCGTAAAGGGTTACGTCGATGCAAGCTTAACACCTATCCGGATAGCTCTGAGTAGAGATACCGGATACGTATAATGGAGCAACAATTTAGAATAGCTCCAAGTAGAACAGTTATTTGGAATAGCTCCAAATAGAACGTGATAGCTGCATCTAGGAGATGACATAGAGATTTGTAAAGCACACACGGATCTGAAAGGTTCAGACCCGTTGACTATAACCTCTCTCACAAGCATAACATGATCAAACCCAGAACTCATCGAGTGTTAATCACATGGTAAATGTGAACTAGATTATTGACTCTAGTAAACTCTTTGGGTGTTAGTCACATGGGGATGTGACCTTGAGTGTTAATCACATATCGATGTGAACTAGATTATTGACTCTAGTGCAAGTGGGAGACTGTTGGAAATATGCCCTAGAGGCAATAATAAATTGATTATTATTATATTTCCTTGTTCATGATAATCGTTTATTATCCATGCTAGAATTGTATTGATAGGAAACTCAGATACATGTGTGGATACATAGACAACACCATGTCCCTAGTAAGCCTCTAGTTGACTAGCTCGTTAATCAATAGATGCTTACGGTTTCCTGACCATGGACATTGGATGTCGTTGATAACGGGATCACATCATTAGGAGAATGATGTGATGGACAAGACCCAATCCTAAGCCTAGCACAAGATCATGTAGTTCGTATGCTAAAGCTTTTCTAATGTCAAGTATCATTTCCTTAGACCATGAGATTGTGCAACTCCCGGATACCGTAGGAGTGCTTTGGGTGTGCCAAACGTCACAACGTAACTGGGTGGCTATAAAGGTACACTACGGGTATCTCTGAAAGTGTCTGTTGGGTTGGCACGAATCGAGATTGGGATTTGTCACTCCGTGTAAACGGAGAGGTATCTCTGGGCCCACTCGGTAGGACATCATCATAATGTGCACAATGTGATCAAGGAGTTGATCACGGGATGATGTGTTACGGAACGAGTAAAGAGACTTGCCGGTAACGAGATTGAACAAGGTATCGGTATACCGACGATCGAATCTTGGGCAAGTACCATACCGCTAGACAAAGGGAATTGTATACGGGATCGATTGAGTCCTTGACATCGTGGTTCATCTGATGAGATCATCGTGGAACATGTGGGAGCCAACATGGGTATCCAGATCCCGCTGTTGGTTATTGACCGGAGAACGTCTTGGTCATGTCTGCATGTCTCCCGAACCCGTAGGGTCTACACACTTAAGGTTCGATGACGCTAGGGTTATAAAGGAAGTTTGTATGTGGTTACCGAATGTTGTTCGGAGTCCCGGATGAGATCCCGGACATCACGAGGAGTTCCGGAATGGTCCGGAGGTAAAGATTTATATATAGGAAGTCCTGTTTCGGCCATCGGGACAAGTTTCGGGGTCATCGGTATTGTACCGGGACCACCGGAAGGGTCCCGGGGGCCCACCGGGTGGGGCCACCTGCCCCGGGGGCCACATGGGCTGTAGGGGGTGCGCCTTGGCCTACATGGGCCAAGGGCACCAGCCCCAAGAGGCCCATGCACCTAGGGAACCCTAGAGGGAAGAGTCCTAAAGGGGGAAGGCACCTCCGAGGTGCCTTGGGGAGGATGGACTCCTCCCCACTCTTAGCCGCACCCCTTCCTTGGAGGAAGGGGCAAGGCTGCGCCTCCCCCCTCTCCCCTGCCCCTATATATAGTGGAGGGGAGGGAGGGCATCCATACCTGAGCCCTTGGCGCCTCCCTCCCTCCCGTGACACCTCCTCCTCTCCCATAGGTGCTTGGCGAAGCCCTGCAGGATTGCCACGCTCCTCCATCACCACCACGCCGTTGTGCTGCTGCTGGATGGAGTCTTCCTCAACCTCTCCCTCTCTCCTTGCTGGATCAAGGCATGGGAGACATCATCGAGCTGTACGTGTGTTGAACGCGGAGGTGCCGTCCGTTCGGCACTAGGATCATCGGTGATCTGAATCACGACGAGTACGACTCCATCAACCCCGTTCACTTGAACGCTTCCGCTTAGCGATCTACAAGGGTATGTGGATGCACTCTCCTTTCTACTCGTTGCTGGTCTCTCCATAGATAGATCTTGGTGTTACGTAGGAAATTTTTGAATTTCTGCTACGTTACCCAACAGTGGCATCATGAGCTAGGTCTATTGCGTAGATTCTTTGCACGAGTAGAACACAAAGTAGTTGTGGGCGTCGATATTGTTCAATATGCTTGCCGTTACTAGTCTTATCTTGATTCGGCGGCATCGTGGGATGAAGCGGCCCGGACCAACCTTACACGTACGCTTACGTGAGACCGGTTCCACCGACAAACATGCACTAGTTGCATAAGGTGGCTGGCGGGTGTCTGTCTCTCCCACTTTAGTCGGATCGGATTCGATGAAAAGGGTCCTTATGAAGGGTAAATAGCAATTGGCATATCACGTTGTGGTTCATGCGTAGGTAAGAAACGTTCTTGCTAGAAACCCATAGCAGCCACGTAAAACATGCAAACAACAATTAGAGGACGTCTAACTTGTTTTCGCAGGGTATGCTATGTGATGTGATATGGCCAAAAAGGATGTGATGAATGATATATGTGATGTATGAGATTGATCATGTTCTTGTAATAGGAATCACGACTTGCATGTCGATGAGTATGACAACCGGCAGGAGCCATAGGAGTTGTCTTTATTTATTTGTGACCTGCGTGTCAACTTAAACGTCATGTAATTACTTTACTTTATTGCTAACCGTTAGCCATAGTAGTAGAAGTAATAGTTGGCGAGGCAACTTCATGAAGACACGATGATGGAGATCATGATGATGGAGATCATGGTGTCATGCCGGTGACGATGATGATCATGGAGCCCCGAAGATGGAGATCAAAAGGAGCAAAGTGATGATGGCCATATCATGTCACTATTTGATTGCATGTGATGTTTATCATGTTTATACATCTTATTTGCTTAGAACGACGGTAGTAAATAAGAGGATCCCTTACAACAATTTCAAGAAGTGTTCTCCCCTAACTGTGCACCGTTGCGACAGTTCGTGTTTCAAAACATCACGTGATGATCGGGTGTTTTATTCAGATGTTCAAATACAACGGGTGTTGACGAGCCTAGCATGTACAGACATGGCCTCGGAACACATGCAAAACACTTAGGGTTAACTTGACGAGCCTAGCATGTACAGACATGGCCTCGGAACACGGAGACCGAAAGGTCGAACATGAGTCGTATAGAAGATACGATCAACATGAAGATGTTCACCGATGATGACTAGTCCGTCTCACGTGATGATCGGACACGGCCTAGTTTGACTCGGATCATGTAATCACTTAGATGACTAGAGGGATGTCTATCTGAGTGGGAGTTCATAAGATGAACTTAATTATCCTGAACATAGTCAAAAGGTTTTTGCAAATTATGTCGTAGCTCACGCTATAGTTCTACTGTTTAGATATGTTCCTAGAGAAAAATTAGTTGAAAGTTTATAGTAGCAATTATGCGGACTAGGTCCGTAAACTGAGGATTGTCCTCATTGCTTCATAGAAGGCTTATGTCCTTAATGCACCGCTCAGTGTGCTGAACCTCGAACGTTGTCTGTGGTTGTTGCGAACATCTGACATACACGTTTTGATAACTACGTGATAGTTCAGTTAAACGGTTTAGAGTTGAGGCACCAAAGACGTTTTTGAAACATCACGAAACATATGAGATGTTTTGAGGGCTGAAATTGGGATTTCAGGCTCGTGCCCATGTCAAGAGGTATAAGACCACCGATGACTTTCTTAACCTGCAAACTAAGGAGAAAAGCTCAATTGTTGAGCTTGTGCTCAGATTGTCTGAGTACAACAATCATTTGAATCGAGTGGGAGTTGATCTTCCAGATAAGACAGTGATGGTTCTCCAAAGTCATTGCCACCAAGTTGTTAGAGCTTCGTGATGAACTATAACATATCAGGGATAGATATGATGATCCTTGAGGTATTCGCGATGTTTGACACCGCGAAAGTAGAAATCAAGAAGGAGCATCAATTGTTGATGGTTGGTAAAACCACTAGTTTCAAGAAGGGCAAGGGCAAGAAGGGATACTTCATGAAACGGCAAATCAGCTGCTGCTCTAGTGAAGAAACCCAAGGTAAAACCCAAACCCGAGACTAAGTGCTTCTGTAATAAGGGGAACAACCACTAGAGCAGACTTACCCTAGATACTTGGTAGATAAGAAGGCTGGCAAGGTCGATAGAAGTATATTGGATATACATTGTGTTAATGTGTACTTTGCTAGTACTCCTAGTAGCACCAGGGTATTAGATACCGGTTCGGTTGCCAAGTGTTAGTAACTCGAAACAAAAGGCTACGGAATAAACGGAGACTAGCTAAAGGTGAGCTGACGATATGTGTTGGAAGTTTTTCCAAGCTTGATATGATCAAGCATCGCACGCTCCCTCTACCAAAGAGATTAGTATTAAACCTGAATGGTTTATTGAATCTCGATCGTAGTGATACACATTTTCATGCCAAAAGATAGTAATGATAGTACCACTTACTGGTGGCACTGCCATGTAAGTCATATTGGTTTAAAACGCATGAAGAAGCTCCATATTGATGGATCTTTGGGCTCACTCGTTTTTGAAAAGTTTGAGACATGCGAACCATGTCTATTGGTGTATATGCATGAAGAAACTCCATGCAAATGGACCGTTTTGACTCACTTGATTTTGAATCACTTGGGACATGCAAATCATACCACATGGGCAAGATGACTGAAAAGCCTCGTTTTCAGTAAGATGGAACAAGATAGCAACTTGTTGGAAGTAACACATTTTGATGTGTGCAGTCCAATGAGTGCTGAGGCATGCAGTGAATATTGTTATGTTCTTACTTCACAGATGATTCGAGTAGATGTTGAGTATATTTACTTGATGAATCACGAGTCTGAATTATTGAAAGGTTCAAGTAATTTCAGTGTGAAGTTGAAAGATCGTCGTGACAAGAGGATAAAAGATCTATGATATGATCATAGAGATGAATATCTGAATTACGAGTTTGGCACAGAATTAAGACATTGTGGAAATTGTTTCGCAATTAATACCGCCTGGAACACCATAGTGTGATGGTGTGTCCGAACATCATAACTGCACCCTATTGGATATGATGCATACCATGATGTCTCTTATCGAAGTACCACTATAGTTTATGGGTTAGGCATTAGAGACAACCACATTCACTTTAAATAGGGCACCACATAATTCCGTTGAGATGACACCGTATGAATTATGGTTTAGAGAAACCTAAGCTGTCATTTCTTAGAAGTTTGGGGCTGCGACGCTTATGTGGAAAAGCTTCAGGATTGATAAGCTCGAACCCAAAGCGGATAAAATGCATCTTCATAGGACACCCAAAACAGTTGGGTATACCTCCTGTCTCAGATCCGAAAGCAATAAGGGATTGTTTCTAGAATCGGGTCCTTTCTCGAGGAAAAGTTTCTCTCGAAAGAATTGAGTGGGAGGATGGTGGAGACTTGATGAGGTTATTGAACCATCACTTCAACCAGTGTGTAGCAGGGCACAGGAAGTTGTTCCCGTGGCACCTACACCAATTGAAGTAGAAGCTTATGATAGTGATCATGAAACTTCAAATCAAGTCACTCCCAAACCTCGTGGGATGACAAGGATGCGTACTACTTCAGAGTGGTACGTGATCCTGTCTTGAAGGTCATGTTGCTAGACAACAATGAACCTACGAGCTATGGAGAAGCGATGGTGGGCCCGGATTCCGATAAATGGCTCAAGGCCATAAAACCCGAGAGAGGATCCATGTATGAAAACAAAGTGTAGACTTTGGAAGAACTACTTGATGGTCGTAAGGCTGTTAGGTACATATGGATTTTAAAAGGAAGACGGACAATGATGGTAAATGTCACCATTAAGAAAGCTCGACTTGTCGTTAAGATGTTTTCCGACAAGTTCAAGGAGTTGACTACGATGAGACTTTCTCACTCGTAGCGATGCTAAGAGTCTGTTGGAATTATATTAGCAATTACTGCATCATTTATGAAATCTTGCAGATAGGATGTCAAAACATTGTTTCCTCGACGATTTTTGAGGAAAGGTTGTATGTGATACAACCGGAAGGTTTTGTCTATCCTGAAATATGCTAATAAGTATGCAAAGCTCCAGCAATCCTTCTGAGGACTGGAGTGAGCATCTCGGAGTTGGAATGTATGCTTGATGATGATCAAAGATTTTGGGTGTATACAAAGTTTATGAGAAACTTGTATTTCCAAAGAAGTGAGTGGGAGCACTATAGAATTTCTGATGAGTATATGTTGTTGACATATTAATGATCAGAAATGACGTAGAATTTCTGGAAAGCATATAGGGTTATTTGGAAAGTGTTTTCAATGGAAAACCTGGATTAAGCTACTTGAACATTGAGCATCAAGATCTATAAGGATAGATCAAAACGCTTAATAGTACTTTCAAATGAGCACATGCCTTGACGTGATCTTGAAGGTGTTCAAGATGGATCAGTCAAAGAAGGAGTTTTTGCCTGAGTTGTAAGGTATGAAGTTAAGACTTAAAGCTCGACCATGGCAGAATAGAGAGAAAGGAACGAAGGTCGTCCCCTATGCTTAAGACATAGGCTCTACAGTATGCTATGCTGTGTACCGCACCTGAAGTGTGCTTTACCATGAGTCAGTCAAGGGGTACAAGAGTGATCCAAGAATGGATCACAGGACAGCGGTCAAAGTTATCCTTAGTAACTAGTGGACTAAGGAATTTTCTCAATTATGGAGGTGGTAAAAGAGTTCGTCGTAAAGGGTTACGTCGATGCAAGCTTAACACCTATCCGGATAGCTCTGAGTAGAGATACCGGATACGTAAAATGGAGCAACAATTTAGAATAGCTCCAAGTAGAACAGTTATTTGGAATAGCTCCAAATAGAACGTGGTAGCTGCATCTAGGAGATGACATAGAGATTTGTAAAGCACACACGGATCTGAAAGGTTCAGACCCGTTGACTATAACCTCTCTCACAAGCATAACATGATCAAACCCAGAACTCATCGAGTGTTAATCACATGGTAAATGTGAACTAGATTATTGACTCCAGTAAACTCTTTGGGTGTTAGTCACATGGGGATGTGACCTTGAGTGTTAATCACATATCGATGTGAACTAGATTATTGACTCTAGTGCAAGTGGGAGACTGTTGGAAATATGCCCTAGAGGCAATAATAAATTGATTATTATTATATTTCCTTGTTCATGATAATCGTTTATTATCCATGCTAGAATTGTATTGATAGGAAACTCAGATACATGTGTGGATACATAGACAACACCATGTCCCTAGTAAGCCTCTAGTTGACTAGCTCGTTAATCAATAGATGGTTACAGTTTCCTGACCATGGACATTGGATGTCGTTGATAACGGGATCACATCATTAGGAGAATGATGTGATGGACAAGACCCAATCCTAAGCCTAGCACAAGATCATGTAGTTCGTATGCTAAAGCTTTTCTAATGTCAAGTATCATTTCCTTAGACCATGAGATTGTGCAACTCCCGGATACCGTAGGAGTGCTTTGGGTGTGCTAAACGTCACAACGTAACTGGGTGGCTATAAAGGTACACTACGGGTATCTCTGAAAGTGTCTGTTGGGTTGGCACGAATCGAGATTGGGATTTGTCACTCCGTGTAAACGGAGAGGTATCTCTGGGCCCACTCGGTAGGACATCATCATAATGTGCACAATGTGATCAAGGAGTTGATCACGGGATGATGTGTTACGGAACGAGTAAAGAGACTTGCCGGTAACGAGATTGAACAAGGTATCGGTATACCGACGATCGAATCTTGGGCAAGTACCATACCGCTAGACAAAGGGAATTGTATACGGGATCGATTGAGTCCTTGACATTGTGGTTCATCTGATGAGATCATCGTGGAACATGTGGGAGCCAACATGGGTATCCAGATCCCGCTGTTGGTTATTGACCGGAGAACGTCTTGGTCATGTCTGCATGTCTCCCGAACCCGTAGGGTCTACACACTTAAGGTTCGATGACGCTAGGGTTATAAAGGAAGTTTGTATGTGGTTACCGAATGTTGTTCGGAGTCCCGGATGAGATCCCGGACGTCACGAGGAGTTCCGGAATGGTCCGGAGGTAAAGATTTATATATAGGAAGTCCTGTTTCGGCCATCGGGACAAGTTTCGGGGTCATCGGTATTGTACCGGGACCACCGGAAGGGTCCCGGGGGCCCACCGGGTGGGGCCACCTGCCCCGGGGGGCCACATGGGCTGTAGGGGGTGCGCCTTGGCCTACATGGGCCAAGGGCACCAGCCCCAAGAGGCCCATGCGCCTAGGGAACCCTAGAGGGAAGAGTCCTAAAGGGGGAAGGCACCTCCGAGGTGCCTTGGGGAGGATGGACTCCTCCCCACTCTTAGCCGCACCCCTTCCTTGGAGGAAGGGGCAAGGCTGCGCCTCCCCCCTCTCCCCTGCCCCTATATATAGTGGAGGGGAGGGAGGGCATCCATACCTGAGCCCTTGGCGCCTCCCTCCCTCCCGTGACACCTCCTCCTCTCCCATAGGTGCTTGGCGAAGCCCTGCAGGATTGCCACGCTCCTCCATCACCACCACGCCGTTGTGCTGCTGCTGGATGGAGTCTTCCTCAACCTCTCCCTCTCTCCTTGCTGGATCAAGGCATGGGAGACATCATCGAGCTGTACGTGTGTTGAACGCGAAGGTGCCGTCCGTTCGGCACTAGGATCATCGGTGATCTGAATCACGACGAGTACGACTCCATCAACCCCGTTCACTTGAACGCTTCCGCTTAGCGATCTACAAGGGTATGTGGATGCACTCTTCTTCCCCTCGTTGCTAGTCTCTCCATAGATAGATCTTGGTGACACGTAGGAAAATTTTGAATTTCTGCTACGTTCCCCAACAATGGGGACGGGGCGGCGACAACGGGGACGAGGACGGGCCGGGCGGGGACGACGGGACGACGGGGCGGGGCGCGGCGACGGGGACGGGGACGGCCGGGGCGGCGACGACGGGGACGGGGACGAGGACGGGGCGGCGACGGGGGCATCGACGAGGGGTGGCGACGGGGGCGTCGAAGAGGGCAGTGACGAGGGCGGCGGGCGATGGGACAGAGGAGAAGAAGCAGATGAGAAACTGAATTTTTTGAAATGTTTTCTTATATAGGATGGGCCTTTAATACCGGTTGGAGCCACCAACCGGTACTAAAGGCCAACTTTGGCCAGGCCAAGAGGCGGGAAGAGCACCCTTTAGTACCGGTTGGAGCCTAAAGACCACCCTTTAGTACCGGTTGGAGTCACCAACCGGTACTAAATGTTGTGCGCTGCCACTCGCGGTGCACAAAGTTTAGTCCCACCTTGCCGGGCGAAGGGCAGCCGCACTGGTTTATAAACCCAGCCGCGGCTGCCCTTTCGAACTCCTCTATAATGCAGGCTTCTGGGCCTAACTACGGCGCGCTGCCCTATGAGTCTGCTGGGCTTTGTGAGCCTGAAATTGCACGCCCGTGGTCTAGCAGGCCCACAGGACAGCGCCCCAAATTTTTTTATATAGTTTTTTTCTTTTCTGCTTTATTTTTTCTTCTATTTATTTCTGAGTAGTTTTTTCTTTTCTGCTATATTTATTTTTCTTCTATTTATTTCTGAGATTGTCTAGTTTGTACATGAAGTGCGTTCAATTTTTGCCGTGACCCTCTCTACTCTTTCGCACATGCTATGCGGGTGAAATGATGATACCATGCCAAGTTTCAACATTTTCACGATTTATTTTGTAGTGATTTTTAATTTCACGGTCATTTAGCTCTCTAAACAATTAGGTAAATGACTGAAAAACAACAAATGTAGTCAGAACATGTTGGAAATTGATGACGTCGCTTTGAATGCTGCATACTGAACGCAAAAGAAGTCGGGAGTTCAAATAAGTTTAAAAAACATTGAAGTGCTCATGTAACAGATGAGTTCTCGTCCGAAACCCTCATACTCCGAAAGAGATTGTCCAGTTTGTACACGAAGTGCGTCCAGTTTTTACCGTGACCCTCTCTACTCTTTCGCACATGCTATGCGGGTGAAATGATGATACCATGCCAAGTTTCAACATTTTCACAGTTCATTTTGTAGTGATTTTCAATTTCACGGTCATTTAGCTCTCTAAACAATTAGGTAAATGACTGAAAAACATCAAATGTAGTCAGAACATGTTGGAAATTGATGACATCGCTTTGAATGCTGCATACTGAACGCAAAAGAAGTCGGGAGTTCAAATAAGTTTAAAAAATATTGAAGTGCCCATATAACAGATGAGTTCTCGTCCGAAACCCTGATACTCCGAAAGAGATTGTTCAGTTTGCACACGAAGTGCATCCAGTTTTTGCCGTGACCCTCTCTACTCTTTCACACATGCTATGCGGGTGAAATGATGATACCATGCCAAGTTTCAATATTTTCACAGTTCATTTTGTAGTGATTTTCAATTTCATGGTCATTTAACTCTCTAAACAATTAGGTAAATGACTGAAAAACAGCAAATGTAGTCAGAACATGTTAAAAATTAATGACGTCGCTTTGAATGCTGCATACTGAACGCAAAAGAAGTCTGGAGTTTAAATAAGTTATTAAAAATAAAAAAGAGGCGCAATGCTGGTTAATAGTGCAATCTATGCTATTCCGAAAGGCTTGAAGCTAATCAATGTGCAGGTGAGCATTGCGCCTCTTCGTCATTGTCTCTGCACTCACGGCTTATAAACCGCTCATACTGCCTCTTCCTTGGCGAGGTGGGACTAAAAATTAGCTTACTAAGAAACTCTAGTACCGGTTTATGCATGAACCAGAAGCGGAAACTCAGCCAGAGTGCACTGCCCGTTGTGCCCCGGGAGAAGTCTGGCCACCCTCCCACAACTCCCACGCCCTGGACTCGAGCGGAACTGCACTTTCAAACAAGTTCTTTCCAAAGAAGAAGGGGATGGCATGTCCTACTACTACTTGCATGTGGAGTCTGGCAGGCGCCCAGAAACAGAATCTATGCTACACGTATATATGTTGCAAGATGGTTCCCGATGGACGCATCATCTCTTGGACATAGACAACTTCCCTGAACCACGATGGAAAAAGAAAGCTGTGCTCGTTGATAATAAAATCTACATGGCGGTTGCCGAGAGTGCCATTATTGTTTTGGATTTGTTGGACTTGAGTCTCTCTACAATTCGGCTTCCGCAAGGTGTGGAGCATGGCGTCATCGGCACCACTATATTGGCACGTGCTCATGATGCTTCTGGTGTATATCTCATCCATGTTGAGGAGTTCCAACTTCGCATCTGGCTCTACAAGGGGGGAAACTGGTCACTGGTGGATACCTTTTTTTTGCGTGAGATGTGTGCTAACTTGAGGAATTCATGTTGCACAGTCGAGGATGAGGATAAACTCCTAACACTGAACCAGGTGGTGGACTATGGTGACTTTGTGTTCTTGAAGATGGGTGAATGTGCACTCCAGTTGGACATCAAGTGCAAGACACTGCGTAAGGTGTATGAAGCAAAAAATGGTCGTTTGGGTTTTAATATCCATCCTTTTATGATGATCTGGCCTCCCACATTCCCAACGCTCAAGTATGATGCTGCAAGGTTTGTCTTTTGGCCCTTGGATTATCTGTATACTGCCCTTTTTTTTGCACGAATGTATACTGCCGTTGTTGAGCTTACAGAATTTATAATGTATGTCCATTACACTGTCGAAATGTGTTAGGTATATGATTGATTCCTTTGGGATATTTTATCAATATGTTTTCCATAAGAGAATGCTTGCCATAAGAAGATTTGAAATCACTTGTGTACTGTGGTAATATTACATGGCGCTTATTGGTGCTCATTATAGGGGGCACACTTTTGTAATACGGGTGTTGCATGGATGATGAGGGTGTCCCTTGCGCGTCGAGAAGGACCATGTGGATAGATTAAAGAAAATAGAATTTTCCTAGTTGCCAAAAGATTATGCAAGACTCTCTTTAAATATGACGGGCCCCTAAGGCAAAGAATCTGCCTGGGTATCATTTCTACTAAGGAATAGTGCAGTGAAAAGAAAATTCTAACATGATTTGTTCACAATATATTTGACGCTTGCTATTTTCTTGGTATAAGGACTGCCAACAGATGCTAAAATCAAGTAAAAGAACAACTCGTCATAAATAATATATATGAAAATTAGTACATGGCAAAGGTGGACCGATCCTAATGACAACTGACGCCCTACCAACTTGCAATCTTCAAGGCTTCAGCTGCAGTTGTTGCACATTTTGCCTGAAGTGATCTTGCCTGCTTATTTCCTTAAACAAGCCTAAAAGATCACGGGATGATAATAATGGCGAGTTTTCGCATCTTTTCTTGTCACAAGCTTGACGATGTTTTTCCTAAGCTTGTTAAATGTTTAAGAACATATAACCACATGCATTTCAGAACTCACATCCTTTTTGCGATAGTCATTCAGATATCTGAATCTGAAGAGAGCTAGGATATTCTGAAAATTTGTGGAGCTGTAAACAGTCAGATCAACTAACCGACTTCTCCTATCCTTAGTGAAGTGAACTGTGGAGCTTTAAACAGTCATATCAAGTAATTGACTCATAATTCCTTAGTGAAATGAGCAGTTTGCGATAATGGTCAGATAACAAATTCTGGAGACTACTCCCTCCGTCCCACAATATAGTAGTGTAAAAAACACTCTTATATTATGGGATGGAGGGAGTAGTAAATATCTTAAATTCATCTCCCTAGTCTCAACAAAGAAGAAGCTGTCAGCAAGAATGGTCCCATGAAACATATTTTTAGATGGCCCATGCAAACTGTATGTATAAAGATAATAGCTTAGATTTTTTTTCTAGAATACGCATGAGTATGCGTATCTTATATTGAAAGAAGAAGAGGGTGAGACACCCATCCATCGTTTTTACAGGCTGGGCACATCATGACACCATAGCTTAGAATTTTGTATTGGTTGAAAAATATATTTGCCTCGTCAAGACTACAACATCTTGCTGCAGAAAGGTGTGACAGTTTTCCAAGGTAGAATTTGTGTATGCTTTATTTTATGTATGAGAACATTTTGAAAAGCTTCCATGTGTGACATATATAATGACTTTGGAACAATTTTTTTACTTTTTATATCCATTGTAGCATTGTAATGTTTAACGAAAAAAATAAACAACATAAACATGGAGCCACTGAGTCTATACAAATATTTTGCAAAATTAGACATGTTGATTTATGCATTATCAGTATGCACAGTGTCGTAGGAATCAACACATGCATGTCATAGGTCCTCCACATCCTTTAGGTGTTTGTTCTGTTGATAAATGGGGGCAATATGAGGACTGTCGGACAGCCCGGACATTTAGGGAGGCTTTCAGTGGGGTCCGGTTGGATCAACTTTTTCCTTCTCTCTCCTGTCAGGTCAGTGGACCTGCGTCCGCCTGGTCAATTTGGGGAGTCCGGCTGTGAATGCTCTTAGAGAATGGAAGGATTTATATGGACTCAAGACTAGTTAGAGAATTAGATTCGATAGTGTCGATGGCCATCGTTGTCGTTTGCTTGACATGTACTGAAGTATGATACTACGACAGGCAGCACCGCAGGATACTGGGAATGGTTACTTATGTTCCACAACGTATGGCATTCTTCTGAATTTGTTCTTCTCACAGTTTCATAATATTACCTCTGTCCCAATTTGCTGTCTTAGATTTGTCTAGATACAGATGTATCTAGCACTAAAACATGTCTAGATACATCTGTATCTAGACCAAATCTAAGACAAGTAATTCGGGACGAAGGGAGTAGTAAATTCGTGGTGGCGGTGAAAAATGGCTTGTTTGTTATCTTAGCTTGGACCATCATTCTGCTGCATCACTGTTCTCTAAACTATCAGCCGCACTTAAATGCGAAACTAAAATGTTTGGACTACAAAAGTATAATTTTTTTCCAGTATGATGATGTATATATTGGAAGGATGCTTGTTTAGTGGATTGTATATTTCTTATGCATGGTTCCTAATTCAGATATATCGTAGTGAATTTTTTTCCTTCCAGTGGACAATGGTACAAGTTGACAGTGGCTAACTTGTGATTACTTGTCATTTGTTCTTCTACGATTAGAGGTTTGTTTTACTGCAGTGCTGTATAGTGGAAAGTTGCATGTATGCGATACGAAGACATTTAACCTATACCCCTGGAGTTTAAAAATAAATGCCATATTGACTTTCTAGCGTACGTAATATTTTCCTGTCATTGTACTAGCCAGTCGTCTTTGTTGTCCATTTGATATTAGGATACTTAATTATCTCCGTCCTGATCTTTGTTATGTTTACTTTGAAACAGAGATGCAATGGGGAGAAGAATTATACCAGGAAGCTCATGGATGGCACCTACGCCGAGAGTGGCCAGGGCGGCATCAAGGAAGAGCAGTAGTTGACTGCATTTCCTCTAGTACGTGGTAGCAGTATTAACTGTATTTATTATAACCTTTTCTGCAAGTTGTCCTTCCTTCAAGCATACAAGTTTAAGCTGGCATTGAGGACTCTGGAAGACAAATTAAAGGGCCGAGAGCCTGAGACATAGAAATAATGATAAAAGCAGATGAGTTAACAGTAATTCAGTACTTGGAAGAGTCTGATTTTTTTTCCATATTAGTATTAGTATGCTTTGCTCAAAGTGGAAGAAAAGGCTGTTTAAGTTGTCACAACAATCTGTTTCGCCATATTGCACATTGTAAATTGTCAATGTTCTGTTGCATATTGCAGTGAGCTAAACACTTTTCTTGTTTGACCTGTCGTGATCAGGGCCGGCCCTGGAGTTTTGAGGGCCCCAGGGCGGACGCCATGAGTGGGCCCAGGGGCTGTGATGGAGGAAAAAAAATTCTATAGTTTGATATTTTTCTGAGGGAGTTTTATAGTTTGATATGCAAAATTCTTGCAAAGCCATAAACTATGATATATTTTTCCGTTGTAAATAGTACTCCGTCCAAATTACTTGTCTTTGGATTATGGATGTATCTAGACACGTTGACTAAGTACATTCGTATATACACAACGTGTCTAGATACATCCATAGCTAGACAAATCTAAAACAAGTAATTTGAAACGGAGGTTGTGTCTGATAATAATAGGTTGTGGTGCTTCAATAATATTGACATCTAATTGCTTTAGATTGTCAATCCAAAAAATAAATTTATTCATAACCTCCTTCGAAAATTTAGTTAACTGATGTGCTCATTTTCTCATTTTTGTTTTCTCGAAACTAGATAAATGTTTTTAGGCAACATGTTTATGAAAACAAAAAAGAGCACTCCTCAACTTTGGAGTAAATTAGCAGCAATAATGTGTGCTCCAACGCTTGTGTATTCTGGAGCTATCCAAGTCCAAAACATTGAGACCAAGCGACCAAGACCACCTATCTCCTCCAAGGCTGCAAGTGTTATAAAAACAATAATACAATTTAATTATCATCAACCAGATTAAAATTGTGGGCTAAAAGAATTCATAATTTTTTTACCTCTGTTGTTAGGCTGTTCCTGGCCCTAGCACAGCCAGCAGCCGTTGCAACGCTCCGGCATGCGGCAGAGTTGCATGGTGTTCGCCCGCTCTGTCCTTCGTGTGTGACGGGAAAACGAAGCCATGGGCCTCGAGCAAGTGAAGATTTGCTAGATTGGGTTTGGAGAATTGAAGAAGAAATCAAAGTAACTGCCATGGAAAGGTCATTCCCTCAAACAAAAACAAAAAAACCAACAGCCACGGCTCCACACAAACAGGTACACACACATACAGCAGATCCGCATTCTGGAACGAATTCAGCTTTTTTATGACTTTTTTTTAGACTACAACGAATTCAGCTATGTATGCGTTCTTTGGGCTTCTAATCTACATATCACGGGCGGGCCTCTCAGGCCTTTTCTGCTGTACCCAAGCCTTTCATACATGTATATGGCCAGGGTCGGGCCCCTAGTTTGGCTGGGCCCCAGGCCGTCGCCCCTACTGCCCTGGCCCAAGGCCGGCCCTGGTCGTGATTACCACCATCACATGCGCTTTGCTGCGGCGTTTTCTCCTCCTCAGTGTATCTTACTCTTTCTGTGTTTATTTTGTCGTTTGCAGCGGAAATCTGATTATGATCCAAGTGAAAGCGAAGCTATATTTTGTTTTCCTAACCGGGAGAAAACCTAGGAATTATTAGCTTTATCATGTGCTAGACATTTCAGTGTGTACTGCAATGTTTTAGTTTGCCGAAGTGCTGTGCAAAATCTGGGATCATTTCTTCTTTGACAGTGCATGTACAAGATCCAGTGAAATTATACCACAACGCTTGAACGTACTGCAAGTGGAACCAACAAGTTAGAAGAAGAAAAAAAAATAGAAGCATCATGCATCATCGCTTTCATTTTTCTTTGAAGGGATAAGTATATTTTTCTTCCTTGAATTCTCTTGAAAGTATAGAAATGTTCCCTCAATTTCAAAACCAGCAAATCTTAGTCCCTGAACTCCTCAAACCGAATAAACTTAGTCCCTCGTACCCCTTGAGGTGGTTTTGACTGGTTCTGCATCCACGTGGTAATCCCTAGTGAACTTTTTTCTTCCTTCTTGTTCCAACTCAGCTGGGCATTTAGTCAAGCAGTTGACAGGCGTCGGGCATCAGGAGGAGGACTTGGGCGTGGATTCCTCCGGCGAGGTGGCCCTGGTTCTTGGCGTCCTCCGTGAGGCCGCTCTGGCGCGCGTCCCCCGGTGCGCCGCCCACAGACGCCCACAGAATCAAGATGGAGGCTGCTGCGTGTGCATCCACGTTGCTGGCCGCACGCTCAGCTCCGCCTCGGCCCGACCCTGCGGTGGACGAGTTCGCGTGTATGCCGAGGCCAAGCTGCCGCAGGCCGCAATCATAGCTCCGCCCCGACCCTGCTGGCCTTGCGGTGCCTCGGCTCCCTCGGCGCTGCCGGTGGCTACCCGACAACGTCCACGTTCGGTGCTAATCCGCGTCCTCTCTTGCACCTCGTGCACTTCATCCGCAGCCACCCGTGAGTTGATAGGTTCCGTGATCTCGTCACCACGCGCGCCCAGCTATCACGGGCGAGCAGCTCATCGTCATTGCACACCCAGCACAACACATGCATGAACAGAGCAGCAGCACAACCTAACGCACACACACAAGCACACATCACGCACGCACGCGGCATCGACACACACGACGCCGGTATGAAGGCCACCTGGTGCGTGGCGGGCCGAGCAGAGCGCAGGGCCGCAGGCAAAGTGCGTCCTGCCGTGTGCTACCTTCTGAGCAGGTTTGGTTGTCGTGCAGCTTCAGAGCATTGGCATCGCCTTCTCTAGCGGACGGCGCTCACAAACGAACCGCTTGCTGGTTTGGAGGTTGAAGAGATGCTCTCACAGATGGGGTCCACAGGTAAGTCAGAGAGATAAATAGCAGGAATCAAAGTAAAAAAAAACTGGGCAGTTGTGGTGGTCCCCACATTTGTCAGCTCGAGTCGAGTCAAAAACCACTCCACGTCAGCAAGAAACCATCCAAGCTGGTACGAGGGACTAAACTTATCCGGTTTTGAAAGTTGAAGGACCAAGGTTTGCTGGTTTTACAGTTGAGGGACTATTTCTATACCTTTAAGAAAGTTGAGGACGAAAAATATACTTTCAAGAGAATTGATAGGACACATGTTATCGACAGCGCAAATTGATAGAACACATGTTATCTGGTCACGCTAGAATCTTGTTTTTGCTGGTAGAACTTGAGGCTATTAAAGGAAATTCACAGGAAGCATGTAATGGGTAATGAGCAGATTGGCCAAGGAAATACGTGGGACTGTAAGGGAGCTATATATTCTGTTTCCCGAACTATACATTTCACTGCATACTGCAGTGTTTTAGTGTGCCCAAGTGTTGTGCACAGTCTGAGATTATTTTTCGACGGTACTTGTAGAGGAGCTATGCTTGTGTTTGCCAAAGTGCATGTTGGCGAAAATAGGTCTTTTATAAGTTTTCTGCAATAGACTTAACTTAAGCTTGCACAGTACATAGACTAAAGATTCAAACACATATGCACCTGCTAGTATTTCAAATAAATCAATTTCACGGCCATAATAATGAGAATGAGTTTGTATGGAAGCAATTTCACGACCATGTAGTCATCCATTATACCAAGCTAATCAAAATATTCATGCATAACATAACAGAGCATAATAGGCTCCAACTCCCAAGTGTTGTTATCGAGTGAGACCTCAAACAGCAACGCACTCATAGACCAACTTAAACCCAAATAATCCTCATCTAACAAAGTACAAAAGTCAAAGGCGTAGAGCAACTAGGGATAAAATTCCTGAATCCATGATCATTACACACCTCCCTACATAATTAGATATTCAAGGCCAGCAGGCCACGTATTCTCCTCCACCGATGGCCCCTCCTCCCCCCTTAAACTAGAGGCAACTCGGTCTTGTGGACGGACCAGCGAAAGTTCTTCAGGTGCGTCCAGGTGAACATCGCGGCGGAGGCGAAGGCGATCATCGCGTTCTGCCAGCACATGATCTGGTGCTGCCAGGAAATCCCCGGCACGAGGAAGCTCAGGAGGATGTGGATGGCGCTGATCGACAGCATCACACCGATCTCCACAAGCGACCTCTTGTACTTCTTCGACTCGTCTACTGCCCGTGCCCTCGTTGCTGCGTCTTTAGCTGCCCACATCTCGTTCTTGGCCACCATCTCGAAGGTACTCCCCGCCTCAGAGCACCTGTACCCAGGGCCGGCCTTGGGCCAGGGCAGTAGGGGCGACGGCCTGGGGCCCAGCCAAACTAGGGGCCCGACCCTGGCCATATACATGTATGAAAGGCTTGGGTACAGCAGAAAAGGCCTGAGAGGCCCACCCGTGATATGTAGATTAGAAGCCCAAAGAACGCATACATAGCTGAATTCGTTGTAGTCTAAAAAAAAGTCATAAAAAAGCTGAATTCGTTCCAGAATGCGGATCTGCTGTATGTGTGTGTACCTGTTTGTGTGGAGCCGTGGCTGTTGGTTTTTTTGTTTTTGTTTGAGGGAATGACCTTTCCATGGCAGTTACTTTGATTTCTTCTTCAATTCTCCAAACCCAATCTAGCAAATCTTCACTCGCTCGAGGCCCATGGCTTCGTTTTCCTGTCACACACGAAGGACGGAGCGGGCGAACGCCATGCAACTCTGCCGCATGCCGGAGCGTTGCAACGGCTGCCGGCTGCGCTAGGGCCAGGAACAGCCTAACGACAGAGGTAAAAAATTATGAATTCTTTTAGCCCACAATTTTAATCTGGTTGATGATAATTAAATTGTATTATTGTTTTTATAACACTTGCAGCCTTGGAGGAGATAGGTGGTCTTGGTCGCTTGGTCTCAATGTTTTGGACTTGGATAGCTCCAGAATACACAAGCGTTGGAGCACACATTATTGCTGCTAATTTACTCCAAAGTTGAGGAGTGCTCTTTTTTGTTTTCATAAACATGTTGCCTAAAAACATTTATCTAGTTCCGAGAAAACAAAAATGAGAAAATGAGCACATCAGTTAACTAAATTTTCGAAGGAGGTTATGAATAAATTTATTTTTTGGATTGACAATCTAAAGCAATTAGATGTCAATATTATTGAAGCACCACAACCTATTATTATCAGACACAACCTCCGTTTCAAATTACTTGTTTTAGATTTGTCTAGCTACGGATGTACCTAGACACGTTGTGTATATACGAATGTACTTAGTCAACGTGTCTAGATACATCCATAATCCAAAGACAAGTAATTTGGACGGAGTACTATTTACAACGGAAAAATATATCATAGTTTATGGCTTTGCAAGAATTTTGCATATCAAACTATAAAACTCCCTCAGAAAAATATCAAACTATAGAATTTATTTTTTTCCTCCATCACAGCCCCTGGGCCCACTCATGGCGTCCGCCCTGGGGCCCTCAAAACTCCAGGGCCGGCCCTGCCTGTACCAAGATAAGAGAAGGAGAGACCAAGTCAATCGCACAAAGTAATATCTCAAGGTTCTGAGAAATAAACAAGTCTTTCATAATCTACATCACCACGGGTCTCATCAATGTATGATCAGAACTGACAGAAAAGGAAATAACGCACCGAAAAAGAACCGAAGAAGTTTGGGGTTTTGGTCGGCTAATTGAATAAATTAATCTCTCGAGAATTAATCGGTGAGTTAACTAGGGGCAACACCCACATATAGCTATATTTTGATGTATATATCCTAGGCTCCCAGCAGTTCAACCTGCATTTTTACTGCTCTCTGTAACATCTGACGGATTTGCAGCAGTAGACATGTAAATTTACATTTAAGACATTTTGTTAGCAGAGGAGCAGCAGCACAACAAAGCATTGCAAGCAGCAACAACATGGGAGAGGAGCAACCTGCCGGCAGCAGCATCACCACCATCATAGCAAAGCAGTAAGAGCAAACCAAAGGAGCAGCAGCAAAGCAGAGGACAGGAGGAGGGGAAGGAACGGCAGCAATGCAGCACATCTTCCGGCGGACGGGGGCAGGGGAAGGCGGGCTCTAGCGCCTGGAGATGGCGCGCGGTGGTTGAGGGGGCCCGAGATGCCTCGCCGTCGGCCAGACACTGGGCGGCGGCCGGCCGAATCAAGCGGGAACGGGGGCGGCAGGACGCCCCGAATGTCCAAAAAACCCTAGTCTATTTGGGGGTTCAAGGGCTGAAATTTTTGGCCGTATGCCTTGTGTCCGGAGCAAAAGAGAGGAGCGAGAGGGGAGATGGTACCTTGATGTTGCTGCTTTCCGAGGTGGAGGCGCGGAGGTAGGCGGCGGTGGCGTGGCGAATCTGGGAAGGGAGGCCGCCGGAGGTCGGCGATGAAGGCGCCGAGGGGCCGAGGTGGTCGCGCTAGAGCTGCTTTTTTACTCCCGGAGAGAAAAAGTTTCAGAGAGAAATGTTTTTTTAGACAAGTTTCAGAGAGAAAAGTGGTCGCGCTAAAAGCTGTGGGGGACTGTGCTGGGCCGAGGTGGCCGCGGCCCGGTGGCACTTTCCTCTTCTTTCTTCTTTTTTAGTGAGTTTCTTCGGTTTCCATTTCCCTCTCTACTTGTAGCCACATAAGTTTCTCAAAAAATAATATTTGTAGCAACATAATACTATAAAAAATATAATAACTTGAGAACCTTAATACTATAAAAATAATCTTGAGCAACATAATTTTATTTAGGGTGTGACTAGATCTCAGTCAACTGAGATTTAACCAAGCCTCAATCAAGTGATAGAACATATATATAAAACAACAACAACAACGACAACAACAACAACAACAATAACAACAACAACAACAACAACAACAACAACAACAACAAAGCTTTTAGTTCCAAACAAATTGGGGTAGGATAGAGGTGAAACCCATAAGATCTCGCAACCAACATATATATAAAAAAAGAGAGAACAAATTAAAATAATTCTTTTGCACAGATCTCCTCACAAGATCCCATGAATATAGCATCGACTAAGACTTGGTTAAGTCTCAGTCAACTGAGATTTAACAATCCTGTTTTATTTATGTATGTTTTCATTTTTTATATATAAATACGATGGCATCAGTTTTACATCGCACTATGGTTATATTTGTTTTATGCGAGTAAGATGAGGATATGTTGTTTAATTCTTGTTCTAAAGAATCAAAAGCATGCTTTAAAAAAATTAGGATGAAGATGTCTAATGTGATATTTGTTGGAGCGCTGATTTTCTAGCTTGCACGCTACCTGCAAGTCATTTCGTCGACCGTGCAGCTTGCCGGCGTGCAGGTGGCAGCTTGCCTTGCCATCGGTTTTAGCTCACCCCGCCACCGGTTCCTGCACGGAGTGTCGCCGGCCCCATCAAACTCCAGTAATCGCTGGTCGTGGCACCATGGCTCGCCCTCTCACAGCTCCAGTAATCGTTTTTCTCAACAACAAAAAAAAGGCTCCAGTAATCGTCCGTGTTGCAGCCAAACTGACTCGCTAGCGTCAATCCTAGCAAAAACAAACTCGTATGTTGTACATGGTGTTGTGCCGGTTGCACAGTGGCGGCTCCGGGAATTTGCAACCGGATATTCATGTATTCATTTTGTCAAAATCATTCTTGTTTTTTGAAAAAATGTCACTGTTTTGCCAAAATCAACACTGTTATGTAAAAATCATGGGTATTCACATGAAGACTCAAGGATACCCCTAACGCCGCCCCTGTGGTTGCAACACCTTGGCTCGCCGCCATGCTGACGATACATTACTCCAGCATTGGTGTTTGTCGGTTGCAGCAAAGTTGGCCACCTTCCCCAGCACCAGCACGCTGGTGCTGGTGGCAGCACCCATCATCGGATGGTGCCGTATCCAGCAAAGGTGGTTGCCGGTTGCAGCATCGGTGACAATCATCTCCAGCACCTGCTGTTGCAGGTTGCAGCCGTTGGTTCCAGCATCTTTGTCTATCACAGCCCTCCCCCTCCCGCACGCAGTTCCAGCACCCGTGCGACACAGTTGCAGCACGGGCCGTCATCGATTCCAGCACTGAGAGACGGGAGTCGTAGCCTCATAGGTCCCATCGGGGAGTCATTAGTCGCAGCAATCTTGACACATGTCACGCTGCCCCCATTGTTGATCCACCACATGCAGGCCGCAGATCCTAGCCTCAGCGGTCACAACATCCTACCGCGTCGCACGCACGCATGGCAGCTCTGCCATGCGCAGTTCACAACTCCCATCCTCCGCTCCTCTACAACAACTGGCTACAACGAGTGCCATCCATGAATTGTGCAACGCCATGCCTACTTGCGGCGGTAGCAACCAATCTGGAATCCATGGCTGGTTTGCTTTCAGGAAGGATATAGGTCAACTGCCGAGAGCGACGAAAAAAAGGAGCAAACAATTATGAGAGGTGGGGGTGAAACGAGTGGATGACAATGCTTCATTTGGAGATAAAGATAGGTGCACGCAGTGCAAGAGGGAGCGTCTGATCACGCCCGATCAAATGCTCACGCTCGACCAGTGAGATCCGCGGCTGTTGACACCAGATTTTGGCATGGTCACGAATCCGGATTCGTATGCAAAAGTTAGAGGCAATACTTCGCGGGCCGGTCCTGAGTGAGAAAATATTCGACCTTTGCCGGCTGAATGAAACCTTGCCGGGGTAAAACCTTGCCGATGTGAGGGCTTGCCGGAGTGGAAAGCTTGCCGGCGGAGAAGCTTGCTGGCGAGGAAAAGCTTGCCGGGGGAAGAGCTTGCCGGGCGGAGACCTTGCCGGGGCTGAAAAGCTTGCTGGGAAAAGGCTTGCTGGGATGGAAATTGTCAAGGCCAATCCGACCAGAAGCCGAAGATGGGCTCAAATGATTATCTAGAGGGACTCAGATGAAGAAATGTTCAACATGAGAGTTATTCGTAACATCGAAACAGTCAACTTTGCTTTTGGAGTCATCATCATCCAACATAGTATACGACCTGTAGAGACGCTACAAGAGTCGGACGGTCCAGTCAGCTATATGACCGAGTCCGACTCGAAATTAAAGATGACCCCGTGGGGTATTCAAGATGGCCTTATTTGGAAAAGTGATCAACATACGGATTGTTGACCTCATCGAAGCGTACAAGATTGATATTTGAACCGTCTCCATCAGAAGTCATATACAGATTCCACGACCCGCGCAAG
The DNA here is from genome assembly GCF_002162155.2 of Triticum dicoccoides. NCBI lineage: Eukaryota > Viridiplantae > Streptophyta > Magnoliopsida > Poales > Poaceae > Triticum > Triticum dicoccoides. The sequence goes on along the minus strand of NC_041388.1, from coordinate 565,087,739 downwards.
GAGCAAGACAGAAGATTGGATCAGATTCGGGCTGAATCTAAGTGGGACCAGAACTAGGACTCTAGGTCGTGAATTGATGTAATTTTCTTGTAAGGAAAGCCTAGATGAATCCTTTGCTTGTACGGGAAGTCCAGCTGCCTCTTATATATGTTGGGGTGACGGCCGATTGAACAACACACAATCGAACAAATCAATATACTACTTTTTCATCTACGTTTTATCTCTCCACCGTTTTTCTCTCTCGTTCTTCGCTGTTCTTCATGTTTGAGAGCTGCGAATTCCGAGGCTCTAGGGCGAGCGAATCGACCTAGGGCAGCCCATAGCCGCCGCACTGTTGGAAATATGCCCAGAGGCAATAATAAAATGATTATTATATTTCCTTGTTCATGATAATTGTCTATTATTCATGCTATAATTGTATTATCCGGAAATCGTAATACATGTGTGAATACATAGACCACAATGTGTCCCTAGTGAGCCTCTAGTTGACTAGCTCGTTGATCAATAGATAGTCATGGTTTCCTGGCTATGGACATAGGGATGTCATTGATAACGGGATCACATCATTAGGAGAATGATGTGATGGACAAGACCCAAACCTAAGCATAGCACAAGGATCGTGTAGTTCGTTTGCTGTAGCTTTTCTGGATGTCAAGTGTCATTTCCTTAGACCATGAGATTGTGCAACTCCCGGATACCGTAGGAGTGCCTTGGGTGTGCCAAACGTCACAACGTAACTGGGTGACTATAAAGTTACATTACAGGTATCTCCGAAAGTGTTTGTTGGGTTGGCACGAATCAAGACTGGAATTTGTCACTCCGTATGACGGAGAGGTATCTCTGGGCCCACTCGGTAATGCATCATCATAATGAGCTCAATGTGATCAAGTGGTTGATCACGGGATCATGCATTACGGTACGAGTAAAGTGACTTGCCGGTAACGAGACTGAACAAGGTATTGGGATACCGACGATCGAGTCTCGGGCAAGTAACGTACCGATTGACAAAGGGAATTGAGTACGGGATTGATTAGGTCCTCGACATCGTGGTTCATCCGATGAGATCATCGAGGAGCATGTGGGAGCCAACATGGGTATCCAGATCCCGCTGTTGGTTATTGACCAGAGAGTCGTCTCGGTCATGTCTGCTTGTCTCCCGAACCCGTAGGATCTACACACTTAAGGTTCGGTGACGCTAGGGTTGTATAGATATGAGTATGCAGTAATCCGAAAGTTGTTCGGAGTCCCGGATGAGATCTTGGACGTTACGAGGAGTTCCAGAATTGTCCGGAGGTGAATAATTATATATAGGAAGTGTAGTTTCGGCCATCGGGAAAGTTTCGGGGTCACCGGTATTGTACCGGGACCACTGGATGGGTCCTGGGGGTCCACCGGGTGGGGCCACCCATCCCGGAGGGCCCCATGGGCTGAAGTGGGGAGGGGAACCAGCCCATAGTGGGCTGGTGCGCCCCCCCTTGGGCCCCCCATGCGCCTAGGGTTGGGAACCCTAGGGGAGGGGGCGCCTCCACTTGCCTTGGGGGGTACTCCACCCCTTGGCCGCCGCCTCCCTAGGAGATCCCATCTCCTAGGGCCGGTGCACCCCCCTAAGGGGCCTATATAAAGGGGGGGGGGAGGGAGGGCAGCCACACCTCAAGCCTTGGCGCCTCCCTCTCCCCTGCTACACCTCTCCCTCTCGCAGAAACTCGGCGAAGCCCTGCTGCGATCACTGCTGCATCCACCACCACGCCGTCGTGCTGCTGGATCTTCATCAACCTCTCCTTCCCCTTGCTGGATCAAGAAGGAGGAGATTTCATCCGCTCCATACGTGTGTTGAACACGGAGGTGCCGTCCGTTCGGCACTTGGTCATCGGTGATTTGGATCACGGCGAGTACGACTCCATCATCCCCGTTCTCTTGAACGCTTTCGCTCGCGATGTACAAGGGTATGTAGATGCACTCTCCTCTCGTTGCTAGTTGACTCCATAGATTGATCTTGGTGAAACGTAGGAATTTTTTTTGTTTTCTGCAACGTTCCCCAACAGTGGCATCATGAGCTAGGTCTATGCGTAGTTACTATGCACGAGTAGAACACAAAGTAGTTGTGGGCATCGATATTGTCAATTTGCTTGCCGTTACTAGTCTTATCTTAATTCGGTGGCATCGTGGGATGAAGCGGCCCGGACCAACCTTACACGTACGCTTACGTGAGACCGGTTCCACCGACTGACATGCACTAGTTGCATAAGGTGGCTGGCGGGTGTCTGTCTCTCCTACTTTAGTCGGACCGGATTCGATGAACAGGGTCCTTATGAAGGGTAAATAGAAATTGGCAATTCACGTTGTGGTTTTGGCGTAGGTAAGAAACGTTCTTGCTAGAAACCTATAGCAGCCACGTAAAAACTTGCAACAACAATTAGAGGACGTCTAACTTATTTTTGCAGCAAGTGTTTTGTGATGTGATATGGCCAAAGGTTGTGATGAATGATGAATGATATATGTGATGTATGAGATTGATCATGTTCTTGTAATAGGATTCACGACTTGCATGTCGATGAGTATGACAACCGGCAGGAGCCATAGGAGTTGTCTTTATTTATTTATGACCTGCGTGTCAACATAAACGTCATGTAATTACTTTACTTTATTGCTAAAGCGTTAGCCATAGTAGTAGAAGTAATAGATGATGAGACAACTTCAAGAAGACACGATGATGGAGATCAAGATGATGGAGATCATGGTGTCATGCCGGTGACAAGATGATCATGGAGCCCCAAGATGGAGATCAAAGGAGCTATATGATATTGGCCATATCATGTCACTATTATTTGATTGCATGTGATGTTTATCATGTTTTTGCATCTTGTTTACTTAGAACGACGGTAGTAAATAAGATGATCCCTCATAATAATTTCAAGAAAGTGTTCCCCCTAACTGTGCGCCGTTGCGACAGTTCGTTGTTTCGAAGCACCACGTGATGATCGGGTGTGATAGATTCCAACGTTCACATACAACGGGTGTAAGACAGATTTACACACGCAATACACTTAGGTTGACTTGACGAGCCTAGTATGTACAGACATGGCCTCGGAACACAGAAGACCGAAAGGTCGATCATGAGTCGTATAGAAGATACGATCAACATGAAGATGTTCACCGATGTTGACTAGTCCGTCTCATGTGATGATCGGACACGGCCTAGTCAACTCGGATCATGTTATACTTAGATGACTGGAGGGATGTCTATCTAAGTGGGAGTTCATTGAATAATTTGATTAGATGAACTTAATTATCATGAACTTAGTCTAAAATCTTTACAATATGTATTGTAGATCAAATGGCCAACGTTGTCCTCAACTTCAACGCGTTCCTAGAGAAAACCAAGCTGAAAGACGATGGCAGCAACTATATGGACTGGATCCGGAACCTGAGGATCATCCTCATAGCTGCCAAGAAAGATTATGTCCTAGAAGCACCGCTAGGTGACGCACCCGTCCCACAGAACCAAGACATTATGAACGCTTGGCAGACACGTGCTGATGATTACTCCCTCGTTCAGTGCGGCATGCTTTACAGCTTAGAACCGGGGCTCCAAAAGCGTTTTGAGCGACACGGAGCATATGAGATGTTCGAAGAGCTGAAAATGGTTTTCCAAGCTCATGCCCGGGTCAAGAGATATGAAGTCTCCGACAAGTTCTTCAGCTGTAAGATGGAGGAAAATAGTTCTGTCAGTGAGCACATACTCAAAATGTCTGGGTTGCATAACCGCTTGACTCAGCTGGGAGTTAATCTCTCGGATGACGCGGTCATTGACAGAATCCTTCAGTCGCTTCCACCAAGCTACAAGAGCTTTGTGATGAACTTCAATATGCAGGGGATGGAAAAGACCATTCCTGAAGTATTTGCAATGCTGAAATCAGCAGAGGTAGAAGTCAAAAAGGAACATCAAGTGTTGATGGTGAATAAAACCACTAAGTTCAAGAAAGGCAAGGGTAAGAAGAACTTCAAGAAGGACAGCAAGGGAGTTGCCGCGCCCGGTAAGCAAGCTGCCGGGAAGAAGCCAAAGAATGGACCCAAGCCCGAGACTGAGTGCTTTTATTGCAAGGGAAGTGGTCACTGGAAGCGGAACTGCCCCAAATACTTAGCGGACAAGAAGGACGGCATCACAAAAGGTATATGTGATATACATGTAATTGATGTGTACCTTACCAGTACTCGTAGTAGCTCCTGGGTATTTGATACCGGTGCGGTTGCTCACATTTGTAACTCAAAGCAGGAGCTGCGGAATAAGCGGAGACTGGCGAAGGACGAGGTGACGATGCGCGTCGGGAATGGTTCCAAGGTCGACGTGATCGCCATTGGCACGCTACCTCTACATTTACCTACGGGATTAGTTTTAAACCTCAATAATTGTTATTTAGTGCCAGCTTTGAGCATGAACATTGTATCAGGATCTCGTTTAATACGAGATGGCTACTCATTTAAATCCGAGAATAATGGTTGTTCTATTTATATGAGAGATATGTTTTATGGTCATGCTCCGATGGTGAATGGTTTATTCTTAATGAATCTCAAGCGTAATGCTACACATATTCATAGTGTGAATACCAAAAGATGTAAGGTTGATAATGATAGTCCCACATACTTGTGGCACTGCCGCCTTGGTCACGTAGGTGTCAAACGCATGAAGAAGCTCCATGCAGATGGACTTTTAGAGTCTCTTGATTACGAATCATTTGACACGTGCGAACCATGCCTCATGGGTAAAATGACCAAGACTCCGTTCTCAGGAACAATGGAGCGAGCAACCAACTTATTAGAAATCATACATACTGATGTGTGCGGTCCAATGAGTGTTGAGGCTCGCGGTAGCTATCGTTATGTTCTCACCCTCACTGATGATTTGAGTAGATATGGGTATGTCTACTTAATGAAACACAAGTCTGAGACCTTTGAAAAGTTCAAGGAATTTCAGAGTGAGGTTGAGAATCAACGTGACAGGAAAATCAAGTTCTTGCGATCAGATCGTGGGGGAGAATACTTGGGTCACGAATTTGGCACACACTTAAGAAAATGTGGAATAGTTTCACAACTCACGCCGCCTGGAACACCTCAGCGTAATGGTGTGTCCGAACGTCGTAATCGCACTCTATTAGATATGGTGCGATCTATGATGTCTCTTACCGATTTACCGCTATCATTTTGGGGCTATGCTTTAGAGACTGCCGCATTCACTTTAAATAGGGCTCCGTCGAAATCCGTTGAGACGACACAGTATGAATTATGGTTTGGGAAGAAACCTAAGCTATAGTTTCTAAAAGTTTGGGGATGCGATGCTTATGTCAAGAAACTTCAACCTGAAAAGCTCGAACCCAAGTCGGAAAATGCGTCTTCATAGGATACCCTAAAGAAACTGTTGGGTATACCTTCTACCTCAGATCCGAAGGCAAGATCTTTGTTGCCAAGAATGGGTCCTTTCTAGAGAAGGAGTTTCTCTCGAACCACATCAGTGGGAGGAAGGTAGAACTTGATGAAGTATTACCTCTTGAACCGGTAAGTGGCACAGCTCAAGAAAATGTTCCTGAGGTGCCTGCACCGACTAGAGAGGAAGTTGATGATGATGATCATGAAACTTCAGATCAAGTTGCTACTGAACTTTGTAGGTCCACAAGGGCACGTTCCGCACCAGAGTGGTACGGCAACCCTGTCTTGGAAATCATGTTGTTAGACAACGGCAAACCTTCGAACTATGAAGAAGCGATGGCGGGCCCGGATTCCGACAAATGACTGGAAGCCATGAAATCCGAGATAGGATCCATGTATGAAAACGAAGTATGGACTTTGACTGACTTGCCCGTTGATCGGCGAGCCATAGAAAATAAATGGATCTTTAAGAAGAAGACAGACGCAGATGGTAATGTGACCATCTATAAAGCTCGGCTTGTCGCTAAGGGTTATCGACAAGTTCAAGGGGTTGACTACGATGAGACTTTCTCACCCGTAGTGAAGCTGAAGTCCATGCAAATCATGTTAGCAATTGCCGCATTCTATGATTATGAGATATGGCAAATGGACGTCAAAACGGCATTCCTTAATGGTTTCCTTAAGGAGGAATTGTATATGATGCAGCCGGAAGGTTTTGTCGATCCTAAGAATGCTGACAAGGTGTGCAAGCTCCAACGCTCGATTTATGGGCTGGTGCAAGCATCTCGGAGTTGGAACATTCGCTTTGATGAGATGATCAAAGTGTTTGGGTTTATGCAGACTTATGGAGAAGCCTGCATTTACAAGAAAGTGAATGGGAGCTCTGTAGCATTTCTCATATTGTATGTGGATGACATACTGTTGATGGAAAATGATATAGAATTCTTGGAAAGCATAAAGGCCTATTTGAACAAGTGTTTTTCAATGAAGGACCTTGGAGAAGCTGCTTATATATATTAGGCATCAAGATCTATAGAGATTGGTCGAGACGCCTCATTGGTCTTTCACAGAGTACGTACCTTGACAAGATTTTGAAGAAGTTCAAAATGGATCAGTCAAAGAAAGGGTTCTTGCCTGTATTGCAAGGTACGAGATTGAGCTTGGCTCAATGCCCGACCACGGCAGAAGATAGAGAAAAGATGAGTGTCGTCCCCTATGCCTCGGCCATAGGGTCTATCATGTATGCTATGCTGTGTACCAGACCTGATGTAAACCTTGCCGTGAGTTTGGTAGGAAGGTACCAAAGTAATCCCGGCATGGAACACTGGACAGCGGTCAAAAATATCCTGAAGTACCTGAAAAGGACTAAGGAAATGTTTCTCATTTATGGAGGTGACGAAGAGCTCGTTGTAAAGGGTTACGTCGATGCTAGCTTCGACACAGATCTGGATGACTCTAAGTCACAAACCGGATACGTGTATATTTTGAATGGTGGGGCAGTAAGCTGGTGCAGTTGCAAGCAAAGCGTTGTGGCGGGATCTACATGTGAAGCGGAGTACATGGCAGCCTCGGAGGCAGCACACGAAGCAGTCTGGGTGAAGGAGTTCATTACCGACCTAGGAGTCATACCCAATGCGTCGGGCCCGATGACTCTCTTCTGTGACAACACTGGAGCTATTGCCCTTACCAAGGAGCCCAGGTTTCATAGGAAGACCAGGCATATCAAGCGTCGCTTCAACTCCATTCGTGAAAGTGTTCAAAATGGAGACATAGAGATTTGTAAAGTACATATGGACCTGAATGTAGCAGATCCGTTGACTAAACCTCTTCCTAGAGCAAAACATGATCAACACCAGAATTCCATGGGTGTTCGATTCATCACAATGTAACTAGACGATTGACTCTAGTGCAAGTGGGAGACTGTTGGAAATATGCCCTAGAGGCAATAATAAAACGATTATTATATTTCCTTGTTCATGATAATTCTCTATTATTCATGCTATAATTGTATCATCCGGAAATCGTAATACATGTGTGAATACATAGACCACAATGTGTCCCTAGTGAGCCTCTAGTTGACTAGCTCGTTGATCAACAGATAGTCATGGTTTCCTGGCTATGGACATAGGGATGTCATTGATAACAGGATCACATCATTAGGAGAATGATGTGATGGACAAGACCCAAACCTAAGCATAGCACAAGGATCGTGTAGTTCGTTTGCTGTAGCTTTTCTGAATGTCAAGTATCATTTCCTTAGACCATGAGATTGTGCAACTCCCGGATACCGTAGGAGTGCCTTGGGTGTGCCAAACGTCACAATGCAACTGGGTGACTATAAAGGTACATTACAGGTATCTTCGAAAGTGTCTGTTGGGTTGGCACGAATCGAGACTGGGATTTATCACTCCGTATGACGGAGAGGTATCTCTGGGCCCACTCGGTAATGCATCATCATAATGAGCTCAATGTGATCAAGTGGTTGATCATGGGATCATGCATTACGGTACGAGTAAAGTGACTTGCCGGTAACGAGACTGAACAAGGTATTGAGATACCGACGATCGAGTCTCGGGCAAGTAACGTACCGATTGACAAAGGGAATTGAGTACAGGATTGATTAGGTCCTCGACATCGTGGTTCATCCGATGAGATCATCAAGGAGCATGTGGGAGCCAACATGGGTATCCAGATCCCGCTGTTGGTTATTGACCAGAGAGTCGTCTCGGTCATGTCTGCTTGTCTCCCGAACCCGTAGGGTCTACACACTTAAGGTTCGGTGACGCTAGGGTTGTATAGATACGAGTATGCAGTAATCCGAAAGTTGTTCGGAGTCCCGGATGAGATCCTGGATGTTACGAGGAGTTCCGGAATTGTACGGAGGTGAAGAATTATATATAGGAAGTGTAGTTTCGGCCATCGGGAAAGTTTTGGGGTCACCGGTATTGTACCGGGACCACTGGATGGGTCCCGGGGGTCCACCGGGTGGGGCCACCCATCCCGGAGGGCCCCATGGGCTGAAGTGGGGAGGGGAACCAGCCCATAGTGGGTTGGTGCGCCCCCCTTGGGCCCCCCATGCGCCTAGGGTTGGGAACCCTAGGGGAGGGGGCGCCTCCACTTGCCTTGGGGGGTACTCCACCCCTTGGCCGCCGCCCCCTAGGAGATCCCATCTCCTAGGGCCGGTGCACCCCCCTAGGGGGCCTATATAAAAGGGGGGGAGGGAGGGCAGCCACACCTCAAGCCTTGGCGCCTCCCTCTCCCCTGCTACACCTCTCCCTCTCGCATAAGCTCGGCGAAGCCCTGCTACGATCACTGCTGCATCCACCACCACACCGTCGTGCTGCTGGATCTTCATCAACCTCTCCTTCCCCCTTGCTGGATCAAGAAGGAGGAGACGTCATCCGCTCCGTACGTGTGTTGAGCGCGGAGGTGCCGTCCATTCGGCACTTGGTCATCGGTGATTTGGATCATGGCGAGTACGACTCCATCACCCCGTTCTCTTGAACGCTTCCGCTTGCGATCTACAAGGGTATGTAGATGCACTCTCCTCTCGTTGCTAGTTGACTCCATAGATTGATCTTGGTGAAATGTAGGAATTTTTTTTGTTTTCTGCAACATTCCCCAACACGCACTCCCTGACGGGGTCCCTCCCGGGGGTGTGGGGTTTTCGGGTCTGCAATAGCGCCCGTCGACTGTCTTGCGTATCGCGCTATCGGTCGGGTCTCCTTCGACGTGAGCTGCGGTGCATCACCCCCGGTGTCGAGGGTACACGTGACATGTTCGTGTGTGAACACACTTTTTGGCGACTCCGCTGGGGAACGAAGATCAATCGTCATCATCCACCATGTCTGATATTCCCAAGCCATCTGAGGTAGATGCCGATAACATCATTAAGCCCAGTCTTGATGAGATATCGGCCGATCATCGCCAAGTTTATGAGGAGTACAAGAAGGCGCGCGAGGAGAAGGACTTGCAGGAGTTCCTTGCAAAATTCAAGAAGGATCGCCAAGGCAAATCACTCCGATTGAAGAAATCAAGTTCCCTCCTCTTCAAGTCGAGCAGGTTAAACCCTCTGTAAGTACTGCCTTTTCTCCTGAGCGGCGGGCAGAGATTGAAAGTCGTATTGCTGATGGTAACAATCTAGTCTACCAAACTTTCATAGAAAATACCAATGCTCAGAAGAATACATCTCAATCGTCTAGTGGTAATGATGGTGTAGCTGCTAGTGTGCAAAACTCTAATCTGGCTTTACCTATTGCATCGGCGCCTCCCGTGCTGATGGCTTATTATTCTACCCAAACAAATCAGATTGTGGCTGCACCCATTAGTCCTATCATGAGCGTGCCAGGTTCGGTGGCAACGCCGAACCAAACCCTACCTACAGCTACAACCACTCGACCACTACCAAATTATGGGTCGACATACATGCGACAATTCTTACCTACAGCTAGTAACCCTACTCCTCCTATGCCACTGCCACAAGCTTCATCGTCCACTATGGATGATGATCTAGATAATCTTAGAGAGGATATGGCTAAGATGCTTTGAGAGAATTTTGGGGTTGAGTTACCTCGGAATCAGATTTACCAAAAGCCGCACCCTGAGTACTCTGATGCCATCCAGTGCCCTCCAGGATATAAAATTCTAGATTTTGTTAAGTTTAATGGAGAAGGCACAAAAACCACATGGGAGCATGTTAGTCAGTATTTAGCACAATTGGGTTAGGCAGGCTCATTGAATGAATTGAAAGTGCATTTATTTCCTTTATCATTAACTGGTACCGCATTTTCATGGTTTTCTTCTTTACCCCATGGTTCCATTCGGGTTTGGTCGCAGCTAGAGCAGAAGTTTCATGATCACTTTTATAGCGGCGACAATGAACTCAAGTTGTCACATCTAACATCGGTTAGACAAAAGCATGATGAATCGGTCTCCGATTACGTCAAGAGATTCAGAGAAACAAAAAACCGGTGTTTTAGTTTGGTGATAACCGAGAGGGACTTGGCAGACCTAGTGCTGAGTGGTTTGAGAACTCCCATTAGAGAAAAGCTAGAAGGCTACGAGTTCTTAAATATCAACCAAGTCTTACAAAGAGCTTTGGCTCAGGAAAGTCGAAGCAAAGACCTCAGAGAAGTGCATAGATACAAAGCCGATCATCCAAAGATGAATATGGTGGAATATGATAGTGATCACTCGGACGATGAGGGTGATGTTTTTTCTACTGAATTTGTTTGGTCATCTAAGGCCAAACCCTTTACTTGCAATGATCTGAAACCGATTCATAAGAATCGTGATGAAGAGATGAAGTTTACTTTTAACATTGCTAAGTGTGATAAAATATTTGATGCTTTGCTACAGGCTAAGATTATTAGAATATCTCATACTTTACCGCCGTTTGAAGAGCTGAAATGGCGCGCTTATTGCAAATATCATAATTCTTTTTCTCATGCTACTAATGATTGCAATGTTTTTCGACGGCAGATACAATCGTCCATTAATGACGGACGATTGAACTTTTCTGAGATGCAAGTCGATAAACAACCTTTTCCAATGAATACCATGGATTTGGAGGGAAAGAAGCTACTCATTCGGCCGGAGGTTGCCGAATCTGCTAATAAAGCTAATGTCATTGTTGGTGAGCCCAGGAAAGACAAGGAGGGCGACAAGGTCTTGGGGAGACAGGTTGTGCTTGACAAGCAACCCTGTGTCAAGGAGACAATCAAAATCACCATCAAGAATCCTACACTCGGGGGGCAACCGCAAGCGCAAGAAAATACTCGTGTTAAATTTGTCAAACCCAAGAGTCCGGAAGTTGGCAAGTGGAAGAGGAATGAGGCAAAAGTGCAGCGCAAGAAAATCAAGCCAACTTTTGATATGTTGTTGTCCAAGTATGCCAATCATGCGGCCGGTTCTAGCTCTAACCGGTCATCAAATTGGAAGCGCTCAAGGTCACCTCCTCGGGGAGAATTTCAGCATCATGCAAGGCCATATGGGTCGTGGGCGCCAGGACCATGGATGTCGCCACCACCGTATGTGCCATACTACATGGGGGACTTCAATGGAGGATGGAGGCAACCCCCAATGGCCCCTTATGCTTTTCATCCGGGTTGGGCAGAACCAAGGAGGTCCGTTCATGGGAGACTTTCTTATCCCACACGAGGCCATTTGAACAATGGTGTCAATCGGCCAGTGCAAGATAATCAAAAAAGGGTCGGCAAGCAAGAGTGGCGTGTTAAATCGCAAGTGCTGCAATGGTCGAGTCAAGCAAAGGCAAGGAAAAAACCGATACCGACTCACTCATCTTGGGCTCCGAAACATTTGCCTTACAACAGCCAATTATGCATAACGATCCGACTGAGCCGATACTTGCTATCACGCCAAAGTACTCGGCTAATGACCTTGAAGGAAACACCATCCAAGTAAAGATGAGAGATGCTAAATACACTCAGCCAAAGTGGTGTCCTCTAGGGCTGACAAAAACACAAAAGAGGAAACTACAGAGGTTAAGGAGTCAAGAGATGACAAAACAAGAAGCCAAGAAGCAAAGGGATAAGTTGTTCAATGACACTCGGCCCATGGTGCCTACAAAACAAGTGTGGAGGCCTAAACAAATACAAGATGCAGTCGCTTCTACACCTATCACAACAACACCTGTGCTACCAAAGGAGGATGATGCAACAACCATTACATCGTCTACGACACTTCCTACTTCTCCTTCACTTGGACAAATTTCAGAATTGGTGGATGCACTTGAAGAAGAGGATGATATGTTGGACTATGAGTCTACGCCGGTTCATGAAGGTATGGATATCAATATTGTGTATTACTTACCTGCTGAGTTTCGAGCTGTAGATGAGGAAGGGGAGGTGGCCCAGCTGGATTTTGGCCCTAAAAATGCAATATTCGAGAAGCCAAAAGACCCAGTAACGCATCTGAAACCGTTGTATCTCAGAGGTCATATCAATGGATCACCGCTCACTCGGATGCTTGTTGATGGTGGTGCTGTGGTGAATCTTATGCCGTATTCGGTCTTCAAAAAATTGGGGCTGCAAGATGAAGAGTTGATAAAGACCAACATGGTGCTCAATGGATTTGAAGGCAAAGAGAAAACTGAAGCCAAAGGTGTGATGTATGTGGAGCTCACGGTGGGAAGTAAAACTTTGGCTACCACATTCTTTGTCGCTGAGGTGCAAGGTAACTACAATGTCATACTAGGCCGTGATTGGGTTCATGCAAACCAGTGCGTGCCGTCCACTATGCACCAGTTTTTGATACAGTGGGTTGATGATGAAGTGGAAGTCGTTCATGCGGATAATTCGGCCTGTGTTGCTTTGGCCGAGGCATCGGTGGATTGGCAACACCCAAATGCTACTTGCTTGATGGGACATGACTTGTCGGAATTCGATTTTCTCAGCGCAACCAAGAATGGTTTCGTGCTCGTCTCTTTAAAGCCGACTGAATGCAATCGGCTCCAAGGTATGATATGTTTAAATGGATCCTAACTCGGAGTGGTTACAAAAGCGACTTGTAGAATATCAGTCCAATGAGAACGATATGTATGAGTCCATAGAAGAGTTAGATGATATGGATAAATTAGGACAAGGTTTTACATCGGCCAATCCATTAGAAGAGATAGATATAGGAGATGGTTCAATTCCTAGGCCGACATTTGTAAATGCAAATTTAAGAGTCGATCATAAAGCTAAGTTGATCGAGCTATTGAAAGAATATGTTTGTTGCTTTGCATGGGAATATCATGAGATGCCAGGTTTAAGCCGAGAGCTAGTGGAGCATCGGTTACCTATAAAGGCTGGTTTTAGACCATATAAACAATCGGCCAGAAAGTTTAATCCAAAAACATATGACCGAATCAAGGAAGAGATCGGTCGTTTGCTTAAAGCTAATTTTATTAGACCTTGCAGGTATGCCGAGTGGATTTCTAACATTGTCCCAGTGGAAAAGAAAGAATCCGGCAAGTTGAGGGTGTGCATTGATTTCAGAGATCTAAATAGGGCTACACCCAAAGATGAGTATCCCATGCCAATAGCCGATATGCTTATTAATGATGCTTCTGGACATAAAGTTATTAGCTTTCTAGATGGTAATGCCGGATACAATCAAATTTTTATGGCCGAAGAAGACATGTCCAAGACAACTTTTCGTTGCCCTAGTTTTCTTGGTTTATTCGAGTGGACAGTGATGACATTCGGATTAAAAAATGTTGGCGCCACATATCAAAACGGCTATGAATTTGATTTTTCATGATTTACTCAGTGTCATACTTGGAGTTTATATTGATGATATTGTTGTCAAATCGGACGCTTTTGAATTTCACTTGGCCGATTTGCGTTTAGCTTTTGAAAGAATGAAAAACTATGGACTAAAGATGAATCCTTTGAAGTGTGCATTCGGTGTGTCAGCTGGTAAGTTTTTGGGTTTCATTATCCATGAAGATGGCATAGAGATTGATCCCAAAAATATAGAGGCCATACAGAAAGTGGAATCTCCAACATGCAAGAGAGATATGCAAAAGTTCCTTGGCAAGGTCAATTACTTAAGGAGGTTCATAGCTACTCTGTCAGGGAAGGCTGATGCGTTTACTCCTATCCTTCGGTTAAAGAATGATGTTGATTTCACTTGGGGGGCAAAACCGCAAGAAGCATTTGATATGATCAAGAATTATTTGTGCGCTCCTCCGGTGATGAAAGCACCCAAGTATAGAGAACCCTTTAGGCTTTACATTGCAGCAGAGGAAGGAGTTATTGGTGCTGTTTTGACTCAAGAAACCGAAAGAAAAGAGCATGCTATTACATATTTGAGCAGGCGCTTATTGGACGCCGAGACAAGGTATACATTTATTGAGAAACTATGTCTATGCTTATATTATGCTTGCACAAAATTGAGACATTATTTAATGCCGAGTGCTTGTATAGTAGCTTGTCAAACCGATGTCATTAAATACATGTTGCATAGGCCAATTCTTAGTGGTAGAATTGGCAAGTGGGCTTATGCTTTGATTGAATATGATTTGGCTTATGAATCTCTAAAATCCATGAAAGGCCAAATCGTTGCTAAATTTATTGTTGAACATCGGATTAATGACAAGTATGACATTGATATAAACCTTGTCTCATTAGTACCGTGGAGATTATATTTTCATGGTTCAGTTTGTAGCAATGGCCAAGGTGTTGGTATTATTTACATATCTCCTCATGGTGCTGTTTTTGAAGCCTCATGCCGCTTAGAATATTTTTGCATAAATAATCAAGCCGAATATGAAGCATTGTTATTCGGTTTAGAGATGTTTCTTGCTATAGGTGTTACACATATTGAGGCTTATGGTGATTCGTTACTAGTGATGCAGCAAATATCTAGAGTCTTTCAGTGTTTGGACGAATCACTTAATGTTTATCTTAATAAATGTCTAGATATAATTTTTACTTTGGATTGTTTTAGCATTGCTCACATATCTAAACATGACAATTGGAAAGCAAATGAGTTGGCACAACAGGCATCCGGCTACCATGTTGATCATGACGTGTTTCATATTTCTGAAAAGCCGATGTCTAGTCTTGCCGATGTAGGGGAGGCCAAACCGGAGCCCACCGTTTCTTTTTTCTGCCAGCCTTACTGAAATTGGAGATGTAATGTTTTGGCTAATAATTAGTAAGAATGACAGATACGATTTGGCCCATGAATGCACGACCCATTTGCCGCTTCCTCTCCTATGGGCGATTCAACCTCAT
This sequence comes from Triticum dicoccoides, assembly GCF_002162155.2. Lineage (NCBI taxonomy): Eukaryota > Viridiplantae > Streptophyta > Magnoliopsida > Poales > Poaceae > Triticum > Triticum dicoccoides. The sequence continues at coordinate 565,072,572 of NC_041388.1, read as the reverse complement.
GCCTCGCCTCTGCTCAACCCAAGCCCTGTTCATCTAGGTTTGTTGGTCCGTCTCCCTTCTCCCCGTCTCTCTCTCTCTTCGGGATACATTTAGATGTATTGTATATTTCCTTAAAGGTCATATTACCCTGAACAGATCCTAGGATTATAATTTTTTGATTATAATTTTCTGGACATGAACATAGATGCCTCTGATTATAATTTTCTGCAATAGAAATACTCACCAGCAAATGATGATGTACATCTACTCTTTTCTAAGAATGAAATATGTGACTCTCTTGGATAAAGCCGCTGGTTGGTTCAAGAGTACCCGCCCTTAAGTTTTATGTCTATCAAATGAACATCACATTCATCACACCTGGAAAAAGAATGGTGCCAATTAATTTACACTTCGTCATATGCCTTAATGTGCTTTGCTTACCCTCATCATATAACTTAAGTCTGCTCCCTCGCTGCAACACTTCTCTGTTACATATACTAAGATGTATCTTCTGGAGTTTCTCAATCCAAGCATCGAGCAAATGCCAATTAGAACCCCATGTGGATGTGTGCAAGATCATCTCTACTACTGTTAAACAATCAAACATATTTATCGTTAAGTACACCCAGTCTAACCTACACACAACAACCCCGACCAATTACAGCCTCACGGTCAGACTCACTTAATTATATCTAACCATCAAATTAAAACTAACCCTCACCAAAAGTGCATTTAGCAATTTTAACTGGCAGACGAAAACTCTGCCACCGGAGGAAATAATCCGCCCCTAGCGTCCGCGTCCCGTCAAAAGGAAAAATACGCAAAAGAAATCTCACGCCGGCGCTGCGCCGCCGCCGCCGCCGTTTGCTCCAGATGTTCTGCTTGCGTCGCTGTCGTGCCTGGCGCCGCCGCCACGCTTGCCCGTGCCAAGGTCACTTAACCGGGGTTTGCTGAGCGGAGAGATCCAAGGCAAAGGAGTCGCCGCTATGCAGGAAGCTCTCCTCCACTCGGCCCGTTGGCGCCGTTGCCTTTGGGTTCAGGCCAAATCGCACGGCTTCGGTGATGGCTGCCTCTGCTCCCCAACGGCGACGGCCTCTTCTAGGCGGCTACACCACTCCGTCCTCTGCCAGGTCGCCGCCGCCAGGGACGTGGACGCACACGGGGCGGCCGGCCGCCAGCGAACGATGACGCGCGTGCGAGTGTGCGGCGCGGAGCATGGATCTCCTCCCTGCCACTGCCGAGTTACCTGCTCCCAGCGATGCCCTCTTGTCTCATCCATACAGGTCTGCCCCCTGACATCTCTTTCCCTCTCAATCTCTTCATCTGTTTTTTTTCTCAAACTCACATCGATCAGAAAGATCTTGATCCACCAAACCGCTCAGTCATGTGCGTTAGGTTCCAGTCAGGTTTCTTTCCTTTTATCCACTGCCTGACAATATAGTACATTGTTGAGGAACATATCTTCTTCACTACTGCTCACTCCTGCAGTACTGACAAGCATTTCATAAGACATATAATGTGTTTCCTAGAAATCGTAAATCATGAACTACACAAACAGGGAAGCGTCGAGGCCTTCAACTAACTTCAGTAAATACATAGCAACAGTCCAGTATCCCCGGGCATCAATGACATGTGTTCTTTTGTACTGCTCTCTCTTGATTGTCGCTTGTCCAGGTTGCCACCGGGAAGAGGTGTGGTGGCGGCCAAGACAAGAACAATGGGACACTGAAGTCCCTTGGATGTCCGTGTTTATCACAGGTGCTCTCTCTTTTTCATCTTTCTTTTTCTCTACTTTATCCTAGATCACTGACTACTAATTTCCTTTCCCAAAAAAAGTGACTACTAATTTCCATGTCTACTGGGAGGAAGAAAATTGGCAGGTGAACCTTTGCAACTATGTCAATCACTGCTTTGCTTAAACTCATAATATCATCCCTTTTAAGCTATCAAATCATAAGACATAGTTTTGCTGTTGATTTTTTCTAATTCCCACTTTATTGCTTCACATAGACTATTTAGGGCTTATTTGAAATGACCTGCTCTGATAGTGCAGGAAAACATCATAAATGAAAAGAAGGCATACCATGATTTGGTGGAGAAGACGAAAGGCTTTGTGTGGAAAATTGGGTTTGAAACTGAAACGTAGATTATAAACTACTCTTTTGGCTGCTACTGCTCTATCCTTCAAACTTCTTTTCTGAAAAATTGAAAGATAAATACAATAATGATGCATCTCTGCAGATAAATTCAAAATCAGTATTGTTCAGGGTCCAAATTCTTGATTGAACTTATGGTCAGTTTCAAATATTAGTTCATGATACACTTGCCAAAGATAAGTAATAACCTATTTGAGCAAATTGGAAACACATTCGGATCAGTAGTAGTAGAAATTCTCAAGGTCATTGGGATATTAAACTGCATGTATTGATGCATGTGTTTTTTTTTCAACTCAACCTTGCTCTTCCTGATTTTGGAACCGTCGACACACACTGCACACTCATAGGCTCATGGCATTCTCACAGAAAAAGACCAAAAAGTTGTGTAGAATGTCTTCAGGAGATAACGCATATTTGTTCACTGTTCATGTCGATCCATCCTATTATTTTATCCCCGTAGCCCGTAGGCATACTACTCATTTCCCCTTAATTTGTTCCGACTTTTGTGTTTGCTATATGCAGCTAGCTTCGGCAGGTTTGTTAGGCTGTATAAGGTAGGGAGCTTTGCTACATAATAATACACAGATGATACTGTAGGATGTTTTGCAATTAGCAAGGTACTTTGTTTATGAGCCGATTGTCAACTTTCTTAAAAAGATACATGGTTGTTGTATCCTATGAGAGTATAAAACTTTTGTCATGATATTTCCTCGTGCAGTTTCAAGGTCACACGGATGCTCTTTTTTTTTCCGATAAAAGGGCCACATGGCCCCCATTTTCATTAAGAAAATAGAAGTCTAGATACAACCACCACACCACTTTTTTCCATCAGACCTGATGCATCACCTCATCAACTGATAAGCAACCTACATCCTAGACATATAACCATATCTATAGGATGCCAAATCACCCACTACCGGAGAGAGAACAGACTTTTAAACATCTTTTACAAATTGCACATCAGCCAAAACAATAGGCAAGTCTAAAACCAGAACATACTACAGAACCGCCCACTTTCAGGTAGAAGGTCACACGGATGCTGATAGCTCTCAGGTGTATGTGATATTTGTTGCTGGGTATTGTTGCCGTTCTTCCTGTTATGTCAATGCATATTGCTTCAGTTTCCGTATTGAGATTGATATGGAACTGTCTGATCTTCCAGTGTGAACATTATATATTTTCTCTCTCCAAATCCAATGAACATTCCTGTAAAAACAGTGGCCACTTGCATCACCGGGCTAAATTATGTAAGTTTACTGTAGTTTTCTCTTCTCATTACATAAACTTGTTGTAATAAAAGTAGCCATTTGCATCAGTGGAGTAAATTGTATAAGGCATAATTGATAATGCATAGACTTACATTTCAGAAGAAATTGATACTTTTTGGCATCTCAATTATTTGTCTCAAAACACTACTTTTCATACTCTTCTACATCTGAAGTATTTATGACTATCATGCTGAAGACAAATCTTTTCTTGCTCCTCTCGGTTGACTAAATAACCAAGAACATTGAATTATTGATCTTATCTTGGACTATTATTTGTACTTAAATTTAGATCTTTTGTAGACTCTCACAAGAATCAAGTGTGGTAGACAGCTCCTGGTTCCAGGATCCTTATTCATCTTTGTTAGAGTTTGTACACTTGAGTTTTGTGAAAGCTAAATAATTCTCCTTTGAATTTCAGCATGAATAAAAGTGAATTGCCATATCGATAGATGCGAGCAACAAGGCGCCCGTCTCCGCTCTGGGTAGCCGCTGATGCTGTATACGCTGCCAAAATCCGCAGCCTGAGACCTCTTCATCACGTCCCGTGGGCATGACCACATGAGATTCACCGTCCATTGTGTCGCGCGGGCGTCGTCACACAACCGTCATCAACCTGATCCCTTCAGTGTGTGACTGGTCCCACTCGACAGGGGTTGCTGCGGCTCAACATGTCCCGACACCGCTGTCTGATTCATCACTTTGCTGTCTCTATCGTGTGAGAGTTTGATTCATCACTTTGCTGTCTCTATCGTGTGAGAGTTTACTAAAGACTTATTCGTTCATTTCCTCTCTCCATAGATATTTCAATTGACACAATGCGATCTGCTCCTCTTCTGCAAACTGGTCACCAACCCCTAAGTGGTGATTCATTTTTAGGAATTACGGTGTTGTTAATAGTCGATAGATCAAAAGTACATAAGACATCCTGAATGTTGCGTCCTTTCTATCAAATAAGTGTTTAAATAAAGACTCCTGATGCATGTTGCATGATGTTTTGACAGAATATTTGCTCTCAATGCCCAGATGATTTCTGTTTCTCTACTAAAGTTGCATGGCATCACTAAATGTTATGCCTTTGAAATGATATATGAAAACAAGGGCTTGACAAAGATTTTGATGTTTTACTTAGTGCTGTCATTAATGAGCTTGTAATGTTTTTGTTTAAATTTATGTTAGTCAAACCACGTATTGCATGTGCAATATTACTATTTTGATGATTATTTGATGACAGTCAAGACGTGCGTTGCACGTGCATACTTACTAGTCTTAATAGAAGACAAATACAAAAGGGCAACTATCACCACTAACTGGACACAATTTGTCAAGGCAGTCAGAAGGGATATATGTGTCTTTGTCTACAAGGAGACTCGGGGGGCACCGGCTTTCACTCACTGTTCATAATCTTTCCTAAGGTTAACTCATGTTTCACTTATTAGTCTTAATAGAAGGCAAATACAAAAGGGCAACTATCACCACTAACTGGACACAATTTGTCAAGGCAGTCAGAAGGGATATATGTGTCTTCGTCTACAAGGAGACTCGGGGGGCATCGACTTTCACTCACTGTTCATAACCTTTCCTAAGGTCAACTCATGTTTAGTCTGCTTCAGTTGATAGGACCATTATATGAATTGTAATAACTAAGCGATGTTGTTTTTTAGCAGGTCGTACGACATTGTTTGATCACTCAAGAAAAGGATCTCCAACCAGGATGCATCAAGGCATATGCTAGGGGTAAATAATCCACGAACAAGCTTGGTGAACCCTCCACGGAGGAGGCCGCCTGGCTGTGGAGGTCTAAAGACGATGTTGGTTGATGCCATGGTGGACAAGATGCAAGATCTAGAAGCCGTTTAACAATCTGAGACTCCTCCCTAAGAGACACTATAAACCACCTCCTCGTGGGGCAGTATTCCTCGGCCACGACTCAATCGAGCTCACCCAACGTCCGAAGTCACGAGATTACTTAGCCTCGAAGGCTAGCCGTATAGGTGCGAACAATGTTTACTAGCCTGACAACTTTATCAAAGAGGCGCTTACCGACGACTGGTCAAGTAGTTACTGCCTACCCACCTCATGGCCCGAGGCAATCTTCTTACTTGCTCGTCCCATCAAAGTGGAGATCGTGCCCGTTTTCTTAGGGATTTTGTTTCTCCCCA